>NC_041359.1:2075000-2160000 GCF_900634415.1 Cottoperca gobio
GATATGCTGGAGCCTGACCTTTAATTGATTTGTAAGTCAGGAGAAGGATTTTGAATTCTATTCTGTATTTTACCGGGAGCCAGTGCAGAGCAGCTAATACAGGAGTAATATGATCCCGTTTCCTTGTTCTAGTCAATACACGTGCCGCTGCATTTTGGATCAACTGAAGAGTCTTAAGCGACTTTTTGGGACAACCTGATAACAATGAGTTGCAGTAATCCAGCCTTGAAGTAACAAATGCATGGACTAGTTTTTCTGCATCATTTTGAGACAGGATGTGTCTTATGTTTGCAATGTTACGTAGATGAAAGAAGGCAGTCCTTGAGATTTGTTTTATGTGGGAGTTAAACGACAGATCTTGATCAAAGATGACGCCAAGATTCCTTACAGTGGTGCTGGAGGCCAAGTTAATGCCATCCAGAGCTTCTATGTCATTAGAAAATGCGTTTCGGAGGCGTTTAGGGCCAAGTATAATAACTTCAGTTTTGTCTGTGTTTAACATCAAAAAGTTGCTAGACATCCAAGTTTTTATGTCCTTAAGGCATGCTTGAAGTTTAGCCAATTGATTGGTTTCATCTGGTTTAATTGATAGATATAATTGGGTATCATCCGCATAACAATGAAAGTTTATAGAGTGGTTCCTTATAATATTGCCCAAAGGAAGCATATATAAGGTGATAGAATCGGTCCAAGTACAGAACCCTGCGGAACTCCAAGACTGACTTTGGCTGTCATGGAGGATTTATCGTTAACAAGTACAAATTGAGATCGCTCAGATAAATAGGACTTGAACCAGCTTAGTGCAGTTCCTTTTATGCCAACACAATGTTCCAGTCTCTGTAGTAGAATGTCATGATCAACAGTGTCGAAAGCAGCACTGAGGTCTAACAAGACAAGAACAGAGACAAGTCCTTTGTCTGATGCCAATAGAAGGTCATTGGTAACTTTCACCAGTGCCGTCTCTGTGCCATGATGAACTCTAAATCCAGATTGAAAAACCTCAAATAAACTATTATTATGTAAAAAGTCACACAACTGTTTTGCGACTGCTTTCTCAAGGATCTTAGCAATAAAGGGAAGGTTAGATATTGGCCTATAGTTAGCTAAAACCTCTGGATCAAGACTAGGCTTTTTAAGAAGTGGTTTTATTACAGCTACTTTAAAGGATTTTGGTACGTAGCCAGATAATAGAGACAGGTTGATCATATTTAATAACGAAGTGTTAATTAAGGGTAAAACTTCTTTAAACAGCTTAGTTGGAATCGGGTCCAAAAGACAGGTTGATGGCTTAGACGATGAGATTGTTGAAGTTAGTTGGTTAAGGTTGATTGGAGTAAAACAGTCTAGATATATTTCAGGAGTTACAGATGTTTTTAAAATTCCAACAGTTGAAGTTAAGTCATTACCAATTGAGGTCAGGAGGAGATTAATTTTGTCTCTAATAATTATAATTTTATCGTTAAAGAAACTCATGAAGTCGTCACTACTGAGAGATATAGGAACAGAAGGCTCTGTAGAGCTGTGGCTCTCTGTCAGCCTGGCTACAGTGCTGAAAAGAAACCTGGGGTTGTTCTTATTTTCTTCTATTAAGGAAGCGTAATAAGCTGCTCTGGCATTACGGAGAGCCTTCTTATACG
This sequence comes from Cottoperca gobio, assembly GCF_900634415.1. NCBI lineage: Eukaryota > Metazoa > Chordata > Actinopteri > Perciformes > Bovichtidae > Cottoperca > Cottoperca gobio. The sequence goes on from NC_041359.1 coordinate 2,076,638, forward strand.
TTTTAAGATGATCTAACCAGACTAAACGAGATTCTTCCAATTTAGTGGAACGCCATTTACTTTCAAGATTTCTCGACTTTTGTTTTAGTTTGCGGATTTGTAAATTAAGCCATGGAGCTTTCTTTTTCTGTTTTATGATCTTCTTCTTTAGAGGAGCGACAGAGTCGAGTGTTATTCGCAGTGAGGCTGCGGCGCTATCAACAAGATGATTAATTTGGGAGGGACTAAAGTTAGCATTGGAGTCCTCTGTTATATTGATATTGAGTCCTGGTATTGAATTAAGTGCTGATGGAATCACTTCCTTAAATTTAGTCACAGCACTTTCAGATAAACATCGAGCGTAGGATATTTTGCCTACTGGCTTGTAGTCCAGTAACAGGACTTCAAAAGTTATTAAAAAATGGTCTGATAAAAGAGGATTATGTGGACACACTAATAAACTTTCAATTTCAACACCATATCCCAGAACAAGGTCCAGAGTGTGGTTTAAACAGTGAGTTGGTTCATGTACATTTTGACTGAACCCAATTGAATCTAATATTGAGATAAATGCATTATTAAGGGTGTCACTATCAACATCCACATGAATATTAAAGTCACCTACAATAATTACTTTATCTGTTTTAAGGACTAAATTTGATAAAAATTCTGAGAATTCAGATAGAAATTCAGAATACGGAGCAGGAGGGCGGTACACAGTAACAAATAAAACTGGCTTTATTGTTTTCCATGTTGGGTTTGAGAGCGTAAGAACAAGGCTTTCAAAAGAGTTATAGTTTAGTTTAGGCTTAGGATTGATCAAGAGGTTTGAGTTAATATTACCTTGGTTAAACTTGTGATATCTTTTTAAGCCAGGACCATACAGCCTGCAGTTGCGATACCAAATAATATATTTTGAAGTTAGGTAAATTCATTCCTCCTTTTAGATAGGCGGACTTGCAGTGTGGAAATGTTCACTCTGATGTTTTTTCCAGCCCAGGATTTTGAGATTATTTTATTTCTGTGAACATTTAAGAAGGACATTTTGTTAGAAGAAATTGAAATAAATACATACATGATGGCAAGGCATTCATTTGAATGGTTATTACTAGGTCTGTCAAGCGATTAAAAAAAAAATCTAATTCATTACAAGTTTGTGATTAATTAATCTAAATTAATCGCATATATCAATATTTGCTGTGAGAAGCATTTCAAAATATTCAAATGATTTTTGGAAGATGGGTGAATCAATGAGTAGCATTATAAACTGGTCAACATGTCTTTTATTTCAATACTATTTCTCCAATATCTTGTTGCCACAATTATCTTAGACAACACAGACCATCAGTTTGACAAAAAGTGCAATTTATTTAAAATCTGGCATAACGGCTTTCATTGCACAATAAACAATATGTTTAAAAGTTGTGTGATTTGACGCCATGTGTAAAGCCTCCGTTAACCCTCTGTCCATCTACCACCTGCGGTACATTGCAATACTTTTCCTGATGGAGTTGTTAATGTGTCTCAGGTAGACCGACTCTGCGTCTGAACGCCTGATCGAGAGATGACGAGACGGGTCGCTCACTTTAGCATCAGCGGCGGTGCTAGCTAGCTCCGAGCTAGCTGCTAAGTGCTTTGCGTTGAGATGATATTTCAGCTTGAAGTTCTCCGATGGTTCGAACATTCTTCAACAGTTACATTCACTGGGCCAAGTAACGTTTTCTCATCCGCTTCATCATGTTGACAAGACTGCTGTGGCCGTGCCGCGTTGGTGACGTAAAGAGTCAAAGGGGGGGGCGGGGCATCTAAGAGCGCGATTAATCTGCATTAATGTTTTTGTCGCGTTATTTTTTCTGTGATTAATTAATCGAAAATAACGCGCTAATTCGACAGCCCTAGTTAATACTCTTCCCATTAATTATATGGGCAACATATGATTTTAACATTCTCCAGCAGGAGTAGATAGTTTGCTTGATAAGCTTTGTTCAAGTAATTTGTTATGAAAATCCCTAAATATTTTAAGATTGCAATTTGAATTTGGATAGCAGTTCATTGTAATCATGATGTGAATGAGCATTAAGGCATCTTTTTTTTATATAGTCAAGTTTAAATCTTGATAAATGGCTGTGTTCTTGTATTATTATAAAGGTTAGTAACGTAGAGCATACTTTGCTCTCTTCCATGCCAAATTTGACTCTGTTAATATGCAAATTGGTTCTGATAGCTGCTGTCGGTGGTTCTATGGCAACGGCAAATAATAAAAATAAAATGAGCAGCCCTGCCTGGTCCATCTTCATAAGGAGAAGGTTTTGATAAAATACCATTTACAAAGATCTGGCTTTGGGATTTCTGGATAGTAGATTTATATGGTTGACAAATGTTTTTCCAAAATTCATGAATTGCAAGGTTCTAAATAAAAAAAAAATCTATCTCTATCATGTTACATAATCTAAAACAATTGTTTGCGTCTCGTCTCTGTTAAATCCAGTTTGGTCCTCATTGATCAATGAAGTTATTACTGTTTACAGTCAAAGCATAGGTCTTCAACAGGGGGTCCGTGGAGGTACTGCATTTGTAGAAGATTGTAGAAGTTAGTGGAAGCAATTAAAAAAGGAGAGGGGTGAACTAAAATAAGTAAGTAAAATAAGGGTCAGCTGCAATCTTACCTGCATGCTTCCGGGTCCTGGAGGCGTACAGATCCTGGAGGGATGGCATATTGCAGCTGATAACCTTCTCCGTAGAGCAAATGACACGCTGCAGTCTGACCTTGTCCCAGTCAGTGGCAGCAGCGTACCAGATGGTGATGTGCTCCCCGCGACAGCTGAGAAAATTCAACCTGCCAAAAACAATGATGGTGCACTTCTACACTGCCATCATCATCTTTGGCAGGTTGAATTTCCTCAGCTGCCGCAGGGAGTACATCCTCTGCTGTGCGTTTTTGATGAGGGAGGTCCTGGGCGATGATGGTGCCCAGGAAGCGTAAGGACTCCACAGTGTCCACAGGGGAGTCATACAGGGTGACTGGGGCTGGTGTGGCTGGGCTCTTCCTGAAGTCCACTATCATCTCCACTGTCTTTAGAGCGTTGAGCTCCAAGTGGTTCACACTGCACCAGGTCACCAGTTGGTCACTCTCCCACCTGTAGGCCAACTCATCCCCGCCAGAGATGAGTCCGATGAGGGTGATGTCGTCCGCGAACTTCAGGAGCTTGACGGACTGGTGACTGGAGGTGCAGCTGTTGGTATACAGGGAGAAGAGCAGAGGAGAAAGAACGCGGCCTTGGCGGGGATCCGGTGCTGATGGTCCGGAAGTCAGAGACACGTTTCCCCAGCTTCACGCGCTGTCTCCTGTCAGACAGGAAGTATGTGATCCACCTGCAGGTGGAGTCAGGCACACTCAGCTGGGAGAGCTTGTCTTGTAACCGAGCTGGGATGATGGTGTTGAAGGCAGAGCTGAAGTCCACAAACAGGATCCTGGCGTAGGTTCCTGCGGAGTCCAGGTGCTGGAGAATGAAATGGAGGGCCATGTTGACAGTATCGTCTGCAGACCTATTGGCTCTGTAGGCGAACTGCAGGGGGTCCAGGAGTGGGTCTGTGATGGATTTGAGGTGGGACAGGATAAGGCGCTCAAAGGACTTCATTACCACAGAGGTCAGGGCGACGGCGTCTGTAGTCATTTAGTCCTGTGATCCTTTTTTTTTTGGGGACGGGGATGATGGTGGAGGCCTTGAAGCATGCTGGCATGTGGCATGTCTCCAGTGAGGTGTTACAAATGTCTGTGAACACTGGAGACAGCTGATCAGCACAATGCTTCAAAGTGGAAGGAGAGAAAGAGTCAGGTCTGGCTGCTTTTCGGGGGTTCTGCCTCTTGAATAGGGTGTTGACGTCCCTCTCAAGAAAGGAGAGAGGTGTCACTGTGGAAGTAGGGGGAGGTGGGCAGCAGTGGAGAGGCTAAGGCATCTGCTGAGGGGGGGAGATGGGGCACCTGGGATGGAGATGATGAGTCACTGGGGATGGTGTCAGGTCTTTCCCATTGTCTTTCAAAGCGACAGTAGAACTCATTCAGTTCATTGGTAAGGCGCAAATCAATCATGGAGTGGGGGGCTCTAGGCTTATTGGTGATCTGCTTTAGCCCTTTCCAGACAGTGGCAGAGTCATTGGGTTAGGGTTAGGGTTGGACACGATATCGAGGCGAAGTCATGGAGGAGAGCGGTTGGAGAGCGGTTGCAGTTCAGTGTCCTGAGGATCTCATCGCTGCTCTGTGCAGATGATGTGGTCCTTGTGGCATCATCGGTCTGTGACCTTCAGTAGTCACTGGATTGGTTCGCAGTCGAGTGTGAAGCGGTTGGGTTGAGGATCAGCACCTCAAAATCTGAGGCCATGGCTCTCAGTAGGAAACCGATGGATTGCCTACTCCTGGTAGGGTTTGAGCCCTTACCCCAAGTGAAGGAGTTCAAGTACCTGGGGGTCTTGTTCGCAAGTGAAGGGACGATGGAGCGAGAGATTGGCCGGAGAATCGGAGCAGCGGGGGCAGTACTGCATTCGCTTTACAGCACGGTTGTGACAAAAAGAGAAAAACTCTCGATCTACCGGTCAATCTTCGTTCCTACCCTCACCTTTGGTCATGAAAGCTGGGTCATGACCGAAAGAATGAGATCGCGGGTACAAGCGGCCAAAATGGGTTTTCTCAGACGGGTGGCTGGCGTCCCTCTTAGAGATAGGGTGAGAACCTCAGCCATCCATGAGAGGACTCGGAGTAGAGCCGCTGCTCCTTTGCGTCGAAAGGAGCCAGTTGAGGTGGTTCAGACATCTAATATGGATGCCACCTGGGCGCCTCCCTATGGAGGTGTTCCAGGCACGTCGAGCTGGGAGGAGACCCCGGGAAAGACCCAGGACTCGGTGGAGAGATTATATCTCCTCACTGACCTGGGAACGGCTCAGGATCCCCCAGTCGAAGCTGGCGGATATCGCCCGGAGAAGGGAAGATTGGGGTTCCTTACTGGAGCTGTTGCTCCCACGACCCCGGATAAGCGGTTGACGATGGATGGATTATAAAAAATTACCATAAATGTGCTATACATTACATGTACATTTATGTTACTTTATAAAAAGCCCTAAGATCCAGATGATACATGCAGTTAGATTCAATATATCTATATTTAGAATAATTGGAGGGCGCTTCACAGTTGGTGTTTTAGCCATAGTGAATGTGAAATTTATAAACGAGCTTGATTTTGAACATTTGTTTGACAAGAGAGAAAATAATTACCATATTTCCCTATCCCCTCTCTTCCCAACCACACCATAGTAGTCAAAATAGCACTGTACATACAACCCTTTTTCTCTTAGCTAAGAGTAAAACTCTCTACTTCAGTAGCGGTCTCTTTTACCTCCCTTGCCTCTATACTGTATATAAAAGTTCATTTTCAGTTCGCAAAGAAAAAAACAGTTAGGGCCAGTGTCCATTCTGGTCCTGACTCGGGTAGATGGGAAAGAAAGTGGTGGTGGTCTGGCATCTACTGGTTAGGCTTCCAAAGAGAAAACCGGAAGGTTGTGAGTTGCTCCAGGGAGACTGTCCCTGTAGTTAGGTCACTGTATTGACCTGTAATAACAAAAGTAATTTTAAAGACAAGTGTATGAACAGTAAAACAATTCTGAGATTTTGAAAGTATTGTAGTCTATGCTAGCTTCAAGACAATTTAGAAGTGAATTTCCTTTAGCTAAATATGTTCCTTTTAACTAGTCATTAAACAACCAACTGGACATCATTAAGGAAATGTACAATTGTTAAGAACTGTGACAGTGTCACTGTCATGAGTTTGTATTGATGCCCAGCTGGGCAGAATGAGTTGATCTTTAAAGTTACAGTGTTCCAAAAAGTTAAAGTCTCCGCCTCATGGGTTCTTTAAACTCACGACACAGTTCACTTAGTCCACCACACTGCCTGTGCATTTTTTGGAAATCCAAAGTGGGCAAAGCCCAAATTGTCCTGATTTAAGATCCATGCTTGCTATTGAGCAGCAGCTAACCTCCAAACTGGAGCTTAAGTTAAGTCCGCTTTCCCAGCCAGTGCAGGTGTTTCACATCCCACTTAACATGGGAAGGGAAAGGGTACTCTGAGGAAATCAGGCTTAAAATGGAAGAGATGCATTTGTAGAATATTAGGCAGACAAAAGAAGAGAAGAAAGAGCCCATATCACCCTTCCTCTCCAGTCTGAACAGTTTCCAGCTGCTACTACAGAAACATATTTGGCAATGATGAAACCCAGAAATAATACTTTGTGATGTCTGTCTCTGAAAAATAACTGTCATAAACAGAGTGAGCTCTCCTCACAGTTCTGTAATTTTTTTCTCTGGGGCTTTCCTTCATTCACTTGTGTTTGGCTCATTTCCTCTCTGAACAATGACACAGTATTGATGGCCAACTGAAGGGAAGTCAACAGCAAGATTATTGCATCTTTTTGCTGCTTGCTAAGCAGTGAGCAACACTGTCTGTGTGTTTGTGTGTGTGTGTGTGTGTGTGATGACAGGATTGGATCACTTTATCTCTCTCCCAATTACATTATATATATATATATATATATATATATATATATACAGTACTAATTTCTTCTATTTTTCCAATTTTATCCCGATCTGGAATGTCCAATTCCCTCTGCTCCGCACTGCCAACTGCACCCCTGGCCTGGGGAGGCCTACAGATAGACATGTGCTTCATCTGTCACCAAATTATTTGCACTAAACATTTGTTTGCAGGTCAAAAGATGTCTATATACGTGTAGGTTTAAATTACCAAAATCTAATTTTCAATCAGTGTGGTGAAATAAATGAATTATTTTATAACTGTCCCTCAGTGGCTAGATAACTGCCTATTTAAGAAGCAGCTCGCAAAGCAAAGCATCCTTGTGCGTTTAAAAAAAAATAAATAATAATAATTCAAAAGTGTGTGCTATATAATAAACATAGAACAAATAAACACACTCACTCTGTCACATTACCACAATCCAATAAGAAATGCATGTTACTTATTGCTGATTAAAAAACAACAACAAAAAACATGCTCATAGAGACTACATGCTCTTACTTTGAAATTAGGAAATTATCTCATCAACCAGCAATCATGTGCAATCCAAAAATGGCTGAGTGATACAAGTAGACACATTCACAAATGCCTGACGAAAGTTGTAAATGTTAAGATATTCACAAACGGTTTTCATTTAGTTGTCAATCAATTTAAGGTTTACAGAGATACATTTTTGTTTGTGTAATTTGTTTTTGTATTTGCAGATCCGTTTTATTTTCATTTTTTATATTTTGCTAAATATATCAAAACATTTATTTGTTTTGCACTTTTGAATGGTGTTTTACATTTACAGATTCCACATTTACACACAGATTGTTGTTCAGTTCACAAAAATAATATTGAGACATCTCTATCTCCATAAACAATTCAGAAAACACAAAAACATTTTACGAAAGACATCAGCAAAAGAGAAAACATGACGTCATTAACGTAAACCGGAAGAGGTATAATTAGTACAATTCCTCATCACTGATCTGTCAGTCTGCGTCAAACGGAAATACTTATTCTTCTTCTGAACACAGACCGGCCCACATTTCCCATCATGCCTAGTGCTGGATTTATGTTGGCTGATTATTCAGTCTGTGACAAAGGAAAGAGCTTCTTCATTTGGATTTCTGACAGTCTGGAAGCCTTGCGGCACATTGCTGCTTCTCATTATTAGTCTTTATTAAACAAGGATACATAAAAAAAACAATCTCAAAAAGAGAAGAGATGATTTATGCCAGAGTTAGCTATTGGCTCATTTGTATCTGCAGTTCCAGGACAGGTGCACACATAACAATCAACAGGCACTATACATATTACACAGTCTCTATCATACTAACAATTAACCATTATACAGACAGACCAAGGCATCGTTTTGTAAATGTTTCTACATTTACCATATGTTGTTTATTTACTATATGTTGGATCAAACCAGTCAGTTTGCCTTATCCAGTATTCCAATTTCTCGCTTTGGAGTATATGCAAAAAAATAAAATTCCCTTCCGTTATATTTAGATTTTTGTCAAGCATCTTGGATAGTTTCCGAGCAACTAAAGTGAGATTATGATTGGAAATACCTGTAATAAGATTTTTTTGATACACAATCTGCTTTATTTGTAAAATTAAATCCAAAAATGATTAAGAGGATTTTGTAACTTTTAATTATTTGAGTTATCCTTTTGCTGCATTTTTTATCTAACCAGTTAAAGGGCCTATGAAATGATAAACATGAAATTCTACTGATGATAGTAAATGCTATTTGTGGTGTAAAATGATGTGTTATTTATGACACTATGCCCGCAGTATTTAATAAATCACGATTTAGTATGTCGACCACCGATGTTTACATCGCCACTACCGGAAACAGCCGACGCCGTGTTCTGACGTCACAAGTAGAACAGTCCACCAGTTGAATACACAGACAGCACAGCAGACGTGGCGATGTCGGACTCTGGCTCGGGTATTTCGACAGAATCGAGTGACAGTGAGTCGTCAATAGACTCGTTGCACCTTCAAGAAGAGGACTTTATTGAAGAGGATGCCGGTGACGTGGATTTGGATCATGCGGGCGAGTTTAACGTGGTGGAAACAGAGCAGCTGGAGACAGAGTATTCAAGAGTATTCAGACGGGAGCGGACAGGCGGATGATGGTGACGGTGATCCTGGATTTGGCGGAGATCCTCTGCGGCAACAGAACACAGACAGGTATATACATTTCACTATAATTCATAGAACTTCTCAATATATAGTAAATACATCATAACAAAACGTAACATTATCCTCGATCGGAAATAGATCGCAAGCTATCCTATATCGAGTCGATAGCTTGGTTTCCTTGAATTGTTATGAACCCGACTAGTTGTACGCAAATTGCTCGATAGCTAAATATTCAATTCATTAATTTCTAACTTGGACACATCGACGTCTGTAAAGCTTGATAACTTGATTCTTTCTCAAAGTTTCTGCGGTTGAGGTTCTATCGTTGTGTCTGATGTCAAACGTCATATATTACGAGCTGTATATAAAACATTAGCTATTAGATAACAGACAGACTGGAGGACAGCGCTATTTTATAAAGTATATTCTGCCTACTGACCGTCTCACGGCTGCCTATAGTAGCTGGAACACTTACCAGAGTTTCATGGAAGTTACAATGTCGTAACTTTACGAGAATTACGGGAAACGGGTAACAAGTTGCTACTAGATAGATCCGACCTCCGTACGACCATAACAGGCTTATGAGCTGCTTACGAGCCTGTCGTCAAACACAGGCCTATACATAGTATGGAATTAAGATGACGTTAATATTGGCCTTTTTTCTGGATATTGCATATTGTGTACATTTCCTTACCACTCTTTTTTTGTACATTTAGGTGTACATGTGACAACTGTACAATTATGGAAGCAATTGAAGAGCTTCCGCCAAGAAAAGGATGTCATGGAGGAACTCAATGAATATGAGGGACATGGTGCAAACAACCTGCATAACAGATCACCCAAGACTCCAATCAAAGTGTCTTGATATTTGGTTGTTGCAGACAGCCTACCAAAGGTATTTGAAGAGGGACAGACAACAAGCAGGTGATCAGCCACGTAATGAGTAAGTTACTTGTGTACACAAATGCGTAGAGCTCAGAAAGTTTGATGTATTTATGGGAAGTCGAATGGTCACTCTGGCACAGTCACAGAATAATGTATTGTTATGTGGCACACCGCAGCTGGTGAGATTTTGCTGGGGAATACTTGGTAAGAACCACAGAATGCCATCATGTGCCATTCAAAACATCTGTGCTACGTTTCCATCTGACAACTACACGTCGTTCAAGTATCAGCACTTTATTAGAATCAATAACAAAACACAATGTCAGTTCAGTGATTGAATCTGCTTCTATAAAGCACAACAGCATCCCTCTTGTTTGGTTCTTCCACCGACTGCTGAGTGGAGCTGGGACTTCGAAAGGTTCCTCATCAACATTGTCTTGGCACAAAGCGTAGAGTCTCAGTCAAGAGTTCAGTAACATACTCTGCAAAAAAGATGTTTTATAATCAAGAATTATATATAATATATAATATATATATATATATATATACGTTACATAGAGTAGGCCTAGACCTATTTTGGCGTTATGCTTGTAACAATAAATAAAGTAAACAACAAGTAGCACGGCTTACCTTAGCTTTCTCCCTTTTGGCGAATGCATTTCGTCGTCTCTTTGGTGGAGGACTCTGCATCGGCGGAGGTGTTTGAGTTGGCGTGCTGGCTGGGGTCTTGGCAGTATTGTAGGCACAGCATCTGTGTTCAGTTTTAAATTATTTTTCAATCTCATTTCCTTGGCGAGCATAGTTGATTGTTCGAAACACGATCTCTCAAAGTGCTGCCCGCAAATCGTCGGTTTCATCGACGCACTTGTCTTGTCCATAAACGCGACATTGTATCATCTTTTGGCCACAGAAAGCTAGATTTGGAGACGGCCCACATCCCCATACAACACATCACTTGCCAATTATTCTTGGCGATCGATTGTTGTCCATTCATTCTCATAATAATTGACATCAGTCTTTGCTGGACGCTTCAACGCAGACGAACACTGGCGGCGGCTGTGTTCTACTTGTGACGTCATCGCCCGAACATTGTTGAAGTGGATGTTCCTGGTGGAGCGACCGATTGTTGTTAGCGGAAGTCATTTTTATGCTGTTATGATCGTGATTTATTAAGAATACATCAATAATAATAAAATATATATATGGCACATTTCACAATAGGAATGCAACCTCTATCATACACCAAGCCCAATAACACTGACAAAATATCATTTTGTAGACTCTTTAACATAAAACTTTAACGTCACAATGTTTAAGAAAACACTAGTTAACTGATCAAAGAAAACACCCTTTGCTGTTATATACAATTATATTGAAACACATTTCTGGGGAGAGTAATATGCGTACCTGTCAACCATCCCGTTTTTCCCGGGATTATCCCGTACTTTTACTTCTATCCCGTATTTTTAAGCTTTCAAAAAAATAATGTAAAGTGGCCTCCGGTAAAGCAGGTGGCAGTATTATGTTTAACTTTAGCTGAAAAACGTTATCCGCCAGTAAACACACAGAAGAAGAAAACAGGAACAATAACACAGAAGAAGACAAAGAGATGGATGAGAGTCACAGTGAACAGGAGAAAGATGGAGACGCAGTTGTAAGTACCTGACAAATAGGAGGAGACCTTCCCTTATATAATAAAAGAAGAGTCGGGCAAACTCATGCTTTTTGTAACGTGTACCATTCAGATGTTAGTATCGCACACGGCGGAATAAGCGATGTTCGCCAGCAAGAAAAAACGTCCAAGCACAAGCACGCCAAGAGGCACAAAAACATACACTGTCAATGGCTTCATGTGTGACAAGAACTGTTTCGGGGGCAAACCAAGTGACCAAAGCTGAGGGAAAGATGTCGATGCTTTGCATTAAAAATGATGTAGCCTTCAGATTCTGCGTTGATTTCAGTCGCAGTGTAGCGGACATGTTTCCTGACTCTGCCATAGCAAGGAAGTCCTTGTCGGGGAAAACAAAAGCCACACAACTCATCAATCATCAAATAAATTGATGATAATAACTCATCAAATAAAATACATAAATCTTATAAACATGTCTGTACAAGTAATACATACTTTAAATAAACATGTATTTCCTGAATGTATATACCTGTCCCTTATGTGTTTACGTTTACATTGGTGGCTGAGAGCTGTTAAAATATGGGCGGAGTCCGGCAAAAAATGTCCCTTATTTTGAAATTCCAATGTTGACAGGTATAGTAATATGGTTATTCCAACACATTCAAGCGTATCACAGGATAATTGTATTTGTTTACTTTGAAGGCTTTTTTTAATAAAAATCATAACACCCCATCATTTACAATGTCTATACATATTATATCAGAATCAGAAATCCTTTATTAGTCCCACAAAGGGGAAATGTACCTTGTTACAGCAAAAGAACATATGAAGTAAAGTGGCGCGTACACAATAATTAAATAAAAATAAGTGCAAAGTCGTTGATAAAAAATGATAAAAATGATAAAAATGAATAATTGCACAACAGTGGTGGAATAGTATGTTCTTGGTGTGGTGGTCTACCAGGAGCAGTGGTGATTGTACAGTCTGACCGCTGCAGGGAGAAAGGTCCTACGGTATTTATCCATGAGACACCGCGGGTGAAGCAGCCTGTCACTGAAGGAGCTGCACAGTGCGGACAAAGTGTCCTGGAGGGGGTGAGATATGTTGTTCAATAGAGAGGACAGCTTGGCCGTCATTCTCCTGTCTCCCACCACCTCCACAGTGTCCAGAGGGCTCCCCAGGACAGAGCTGGACTTCTTCACCAGTCTGTTCAGTCTCTTCCTGTCAGCAGCCGACATGCTGCTGCCCCAGCAGACCATTCCATAGATGCCACCACAGAGTCAAAGAAGGTCTTAAGGAGTTCCCCCTGCACTCCTTAAGACCTCAGTCTCCTCAGCAGATAAAGCTGCTCTGTCCCTTCTTAAACAGAGCAGCAGAGTTATCTGACCAGTCTAGTTTATTGTTCAGGTGAAGACCCAGGTACTTGTAAGATTTTACAATGTCCATGCCTGAGGAACAAAATCCTCCATTTTCAGACAAAAAGGTTCTGATTTTGTTGTGACCTGACTTGGGAAATTGAGCCATTGAACCATCAACATGTCATTCTGAGATTCTAGTTTCCTGAACTCATGGGGCCAATATATTATGTATTATATTATTCTGAACAACGGTTCAGAATAATATAATACATAATATATTGGCCCCATGAGTCCAGGAAACTAGAATCTCAGAATGGCATGTTGATGGTGATAACCATGTGCTTCACATGGGTATGAAAACAATCATTAGTAGATTTATTATTAGATCACCAATACATATCAAGTCACTATTTCAGCTCTATCTATATATTTACTATTTATTGACAAAGTGTTTATACATGGAATGGTAATATCAATTCAGTTCAACATAGGATTTATTAACCTATTCAACTTTAGTTAAATTACAACTGTATTCAAGAAATGGCATGTACGATTTGCATTTTGAAAAATAAGACAACAAAGATAAATACTCAGCAACTAATCACTCCAACACTAGGCATGATGGGAAATGTGGGCCGGTCTGTGCTCAAAAGAAGAGAAAGAAGAAGTATTTCCGTTTGTCACAGACTGACAGACAGTGCATTGAATTAGTGAAGAAGAATCATTGTCCAATACGTACCTACCTTTTCTGGTTTGAGTTAATGTCGTTGTGTTTTGTGAATGTTTTTGAGTGTGTGTTTAAGTAATCTTCCAATGAGGTGAAGTCATTTTAACGGTTTGGCAAACGACCTTGTTTGAATAATCTTCTCAATGTGATAATGCATATCTTTAAGCAAAATAGGGCAGATTGCTGCACTAGAATTAGGAAATTAATGCTTGAAACTTCTTGAAAAACACTGATTTGCACCATAGAGTCCTGATCTCCTAAATGCTGTAGCTGTATTGTTGATGTTAGTACAACATTGTCAGTCTGAACTCTGTGTCTACACCCTCCCTCCCCTTTCTGTCTTCTGCCCCAAAACAGAGAGTATTGGGACGCAGATCACAATGTGTTGCGATGTGTAATGAGTTACATGTTCATGAAATCATAAACAGGATATGGGGCTGCCAGAAGCTCAGAAACCTTCCCTGATGCTCAGGGCTACACTTTAAAGCCTCACAGATGCAGGATGAATTTCTGCCTCCCATCATCAGCGAAGTCAGCTGTACCATTAATGTTTTTCATTTTCTGTGTGCTTGCCTGTCTTCAGCTTTCTTCATGCCTCAATCTCTGCTTTCTATTTTGATTTGAAGCTGTGTCAGTCTCAGCTGTCTTTTATCTCATTAGTCCGCATTAGTCCTTAAAATCTGTACAATCTGTTCAGATCAGAACAGGTCAGAAGTCATTTTTCTTGGTTGTAGTGCAGCTATCTGTCTTGTTTTGTTTCCTTTCAACACATAACATTGTATTTGTATTGAGAAAAGGAATCATTTCAACCCATCTGCAGATGTCTTCACTTTTTAACCCTTTCGTAAAGGAAGTTTACTTGTAAGTAGGCTACTACTACTACCCCTTTCACACCAAGGGCCCAACCAGGGTTGAACTAGCATGGATGTTGTGTTTTAAAGGGTTAACACGCTGACTTTGGCTGACTTAGCTTAATGACCCAGGTCGATCGGTGTGTTGGAAAAGGGTCGATTTCAATGTGAATGACACACCACCTGGGTTGCTAACAACCCGGGCGGGACAAATTATGTCATTGGTTGCAAATGGCGGCCCACAGGTCGCCTTAGCTCAGAAGCAAACGGTGCGATGGCAACAGGAATTATTTCAGCTACATTGAAGGTGAACGACTGACGATTTGAACATGGATATGTGGGAAGACCTTGAGGTGCGTTAGATCTTGGCAGTCCGTGGTGAGGCCGAACTTAAGTGGTAAATGACTGGGATGTTGAGGAACAACCGACGTATATGAAAACATAACAAGGCTGCTGAATGAAGGAGGAACAGAAACACACTGTGGAAGAAAAACACCTTACGGTACAGCCAGCTGTGATCATATCTGTTTTTAAAGCATATTTGCACATTTTCTACTTGTACCTTTTTAACTTTATTAAATGTTCTAATCTGCCACCTGCCATCTGTTATAAAGTAACAAACCCAGTTCATATAGAAATGTTATTACATTATTGAGCAATTAGCAAACTTCATGAAATATAAATTATTTTCTTTTTGACAAGCTCTTGTCACATGCCCAGCTAAAAAACTTTAGCACTATATGTAGCAAAAAAATTTTTCTAGTTTGCATATATTACAGCTCCACTTAACATAGTATAACACAGTTTTACAAAGGTAAACATGTTGTATGTACTATATTTACACCATATTATCCCAGAAGCATCATTCATTTGCACATATTGATGATGCCACTATCATCCCCTCTCTCTGCGCACATTATGTGCCAGCTTGAAGATCCGTATTACACTGAAAACATACAGTATAACTGTATTAAGCAGCCATAAGTATTGTAGACATAATTTTCAGGTTAAATAAACTCAGCAAGCATTTTCCTCTTGTTTCAAGTCTTGTACACAGCTTAGCCAACCTGTAAAAGATATGTCTCTAAATGCAAGAGTATTGGCACCGCATGAACTGATGTGTGAACCACAACAGAAAATGTGTCTTTAATATGTTAAAATAGCCACATGCTATATTGTGTTTTTTTATACAATGTAAAATATTTAAAGCTGCTGTTTTCTACAGCAATGGAACGAGTTTCATAGCACTGTAGGGCAGCGCTGTAAAATCATGCTCATCCAGAAACTAAAACCTTCCCATTAAGACAGCAGTCATTGGAAGAAGAAGGTCATTAGCACAGTAATTAGTAAACATGTGTGCCGTCTCTTTAATCTTGTTATTAGTAAACTAATTAATGAATGGAAGCCGCCTCATATGTCTCGGTTTGGTTAAGGTGCCACCGCAGCAGAGAACTACGGGGCCTCAAACCCACAAGAAGGGCCCTCCTTTAAATTGAACAAATTAGATATTTGCCTCGACACATAATTGTTTTGTGACACACATCACATTCTACAATGTTCTCCTTGCATTATAAATCCAATCACCTGAATTTGAGGGAGATTAATATTGAACATGGCCTATCAGGGCAAGTTCAAATCAAGTTGAACTTGAAAGTCTGTCAATAAGGCGAGCTCAAGTCTAAACTGCTTTGAGATTGAGTGCAAACAGGGTTCAAGTTTGAGTCAAGCTGTTTGTAGTGAAAGTCAACCACTGATAAGTGTAAAGGTTGTCTGGAAATGGGAAGAGAGAGTGGTAGAAAGGTCCGACAGCTGCAATAGTACCGGGGATGTTGCTGTTGCGTGGCACGTAACCATTCGGCAACCAAGGCGCTCTGACACTGCAACCAGAGAATAGTAAATAGAAATCAACTTTTTTCAGACATTTTCTATAATCAAGTCTTATTCTTGTTCAGGGGGCCACATTTTCAGAGAGGTAAAGGCCCGGGGTCCGTACATTTTCCTGAGCTATTATTCTCGGGGGGGGTAAATTGACCCACGACCTCTCTTTGTAGCATTCAGATACAACACATACTTGTTTATCAAAACAAAGGATAGTAAAGATCTATGCTCCTCGCCAGCTTGGAAAAAAACATGGCTTTGCTGTATAAAGCACAATGTAAATAAAGATTATTTATGTATTTAGCCCATACTCGTCTGTGTGGCGTATAAGGAAGATGCGGCTCTTTCAGTGGACTTTATATTGTTTACTGCGCACTCGCTGCCACCGTGTTTTCCAACGAGTGAAGAATCTGCTCTCAGCAGGTCAACCTCTCAGCTGACGCGCACACACACACACACACACACACAGTAGTCAGTGTGTTTTTTCTACTCATCGATTCAACCAATCATAAAATTGCCACATCAAAGTAATGTGTTTCACAAATATCTGGGTTGGATCTATAAAACACGGACAGGCAGTGAGATAGAGGCGTCACTTTTCCATAAACAGCCGACGTGTGTGTGTGTGTGTGTGTGTGTGTGTGTGTGTGTGTGCGTGTGTGCGTGTGCGTGCGTGCGTGTGTACTCAGCTGAGAGGTTGTCCTGCTGAGTAGACAGCGCTTCGCTCGTCGTATTACAAAGAGCGATCAGGTTGTTCTGGTGCAGCGGACGCCTTTGCAAGTACCAAGTGAATACTACGCTGCGTTCACAGTGCTAAGTGGACAGTAAAAACAAAGATCTGAAACTTCAAAAATAAGATCTGAATCTGAAAACATAAAATCTGCAAATGAAAAAAACAAGAACACAAATATCAAAATATATATGAAAGTAAAAAAATGTAATTAAAATAAAATATAATTTATTCCAAAGAATTACAGAACTGAATTCCACGTTGTCGTAAAACACGACGGTGTATGATGAAAAGAAGGGTGAATACCTGGATAGAATTAAAATAATACTTTAACACATGTTCTTTGGTGGATTCACATTTTTGCCGAATTACAGGAGATGTTTGGACAGATTCAGAAAACGATTATGAATGTCATTATAATAGTGCATTTGGTTGGTAATTATAGCAGCACTGTTATTTCCCTTTTTTTTTAAACAGAGTTTTACTGATACAGACACCAGCTCAGAGTCGGACTGTGCCACTGGTGAGCAGAGAGATAGAGAGGCTTAGATTCTGTCAGAAGAATGAGATTAATCTAATTTTTGAGCACTTTGAGTTTTGTTTACACAAATGAAAAGTGTGCTTATAAATAAAATGTATTATTATTATTATTATTATTATTATTATTATTAAAATGTATTAAACTGAGCAGCATGCATGGGAATAAATTACAATTTTATTTATGTGTATTTCTCGCTTTCCCTTTAATGGTCTCTCGCTGCTTCACGGTGCTGCACAGAACCTCCTGGCACCTGTACTGCAATGGTACAGATAAACGTCTAACGTGTTCTACACGGACACACAGGCACAAGCACACACATCATTTATATTATCGGTAACGTAATGGAATGGACAGGCGCGCTATTTTGTGAAAAAAAACATACAGAGACGTCCCATAGTGGCTGCACTGTTGTTTGGATTTAGATGCGTGTCTATAGTGCATGCGCTAACCAAAGTCTGGCCGAGCAGACCGGGTTTTCGCAGTTTTCTACAGAAGCGCTGATCCAAATCACTTCGCGCAGGGCACGGCACTCCCGCAGGTCCTCAGCAACACAGACGCCAAATGTGGAGTAGATTGGTCGGAGGGTTGGCGAGATAATTAAAACTCAGACACACACGCTCATATACACATACAGATATTTCTGTAATTCTAGTATGCTAACAGGCAGGTGGGCAGGTAGGTAGGAGCAGGTTCAATAATTAATGGTAGGGTTGCTGGGTTACAGGGTTAAGGCTACGGGTTCAGGTTCAGATTGCTGGAACAAGGCTTTAATCCAACATCTGGCGGTATGAGAGGAAACGGGCCGGTTATATTCTGAAGGACTGATGAAGAAAAGCAGAAACAGGTGATCAGGTGGGCGGGCGGGGAAGGTCAGGTGATGGAATAGCTGAGACAGAATAGGAAAAGCAGATCTAAGGAAGACTTTGTGACATCTGCTTTTCAGATGCACCTGCTCGTCTGCTTTTTTTTAGTTTCCTCTCCAGTAAATGTCTACAACCTGACTTCCAGACGGCAGTGTTGACAGAGCAGCACAGCATGTAGTGAGGTGCCTCTGCCAGTATATTAAAGCTACTTTTCATCTGAAATGTCTCACCTCTGTTTTTTGCTGGCATGTTGTACATCCAATGACACAGCTAAGATACCTTTTTAATCACTAGCACATTGAATGATTTTTTGCTAAGCTGTTGGAAAGTGGGGAAGGAAATCTTGTCATACAGACAAACATGAAATTGTTACTGCAGAAGGAAGTCGGGAGGAAGTGTAATTTTTCATCACTGACTCCCGGCCTACTCTCTTTGTTCTGCTCAGGTGTGATTCATATGCTACAATCTCCAACAAACCTGGCAGTTGTTGGCATGAGAACACACAATGGTGGGCAGTCACAGCTGCTCTTTGCTGATCAATGAGCATATTCAGAATGACATCTAGATCAATACAGTGTACACTTCTCTGTGCCAGATAAACTTCTGTAGAGCCCTGCTGTGAGTCTTTGAGTAGGGAAAAACCTCCAGCTCACTGTAAAACACATATTCTTTACAATGATATTCCCCAGGATCATTTTCCTTTATACAATTAGAAATAACTTTTGAAAAGTGGATCCATTTTATGATACGCCTACGCTATGGTTAAGGTTTAATTAGGTTTAGTTACAAAACATAACTTGTTTAGATTTAAGGAAAGAGCCTGATCGGGGTTAAATAAGCACTTAGTTACATTTAGAAAAACATCTATCTATGGTTAGTGGAGCCTTATCATCATGATTACAATACAATCCATTTGTCGGGGAATGGTAATGATTAAAAAAAACAATGTTTACTGTCGGTTGGAAACAAACTGACACAAAATACTTTACACATCCATGTACTGTAAATAAAAATACAAACCAGAAAATCCTTCATAAACTACAGCACACATGTTGTCTACATTCTGAAACATCCCTGTATTCTGGTTTATGTGTGTATGTGTGTGAGGGAGGTTTGGGAAGCATGGCTGGAGGTGTTTGGGTGGGGGGGTTTACGCCTTTTCCCATCTGTCGCCAAGTAGAAACCTCAAGACTCTTTTTGCTTAACATCACATGACAAGTCAGTTGACATCCGAGAGAGTTCCTTTAATATATTCTTAAACCTTTTGGAATCGTTTTTTTTTTCTGCCCCTAAATCTCATGAATAAAGCATAGGGCTCACTCAGCAACTGAGTGGCAAGGAGGGTGGAGGCGGTGGCCAGGTCCCATCCATCACTGTCAACTTACACACACATGCACACACACCCAGGCTTGTCAGCAGCACGCAAGGTGATAGCAGTGTGTTGGAATGGAGATACAGGGGATATGAGAGGGTACATTTCTGTCAGGGAGGACGGAGTGGGAGCATTTAGTGGGAACATTTCTTGAGAAATCATTTGGAATCAGATGAGCCACCCCAAAGGCTGCAGGCACCAACTCTGCAGGGCTGACACTGAAAAAATAAACCGATTTTGATGCAAAACTGCCTTTTCAGCTGCATTGGACTTTTGTGGTGATAAAAAAATGAGTGGATCTGTAGGCCACTGTGGTTTCTGAATATTCTGTCTCACCATTTATTAAAATTATTTTCAGAACTATAAGATGACAGTTTTCAGTTGTGTCAATCGCAAACTGTCACAAATTATAAAGTGATTGCTTGGATTTGGAATTGTAAGATTCACATTTTCCTTGACAGACTGAAGAACATTAGTGGTGTAAAACAGTGTAACATGTAATTAAAATGCATCCTTTGGTTGCTGATCAGACCTCTGCTCAAATTGAAGTTGGGTGAAGCAATTCTGGGATTACATGATGTCAATGAACTCCATGTACCAGGAAGAATGGGTGCACTCCCACACACTGGCCCTGTGCCACGTTCTTCCATGGATGTCCATTAATATTTATCGTTGGACTACACTTACATTTTGTATTGACAAAATAACAGAAGAGAGAGAGAGGTGAAAAATGTGGTGGTGCTCTGATATACATATCAGGCTCACAGAGGGAGAGAGATGCTGTCACACAAAGAGGTAGTGACACTGTTGGTCCTTTTTAGCATCTTTTTAACAATACTTATAAGTCAATCAAATCTCCAACAAAATATCATAGATCATTTGTATTCATCTGCAGTCCGCTTTATAATTCTGACAAAAAGTATTTACGCGTCATTACTTTACATGAGTGCTAACATGTTTCTAGATCTGCAAAACAGCCCAATGCTGACAAGAGACACGTGACTTATGTATGTAGAGGGCTGTACATTGTGTGCAGGGCTGTTTTTAGGGATAGATGAGCTAGGTAGGGGCACCACCAGCTGGAGAGGTACCAAATAAAGAGAACATTTCTGTGATTACTTCCAGGTGATTTAACTTCTTTTAAAAGTCTGTCACACTCACATTACATTGGTAATGATTTACAAACTGCTCCCAACACCCGAGAGGAGTCTACAGGCAGACTGTGTGTAGGGACACTCCTGGGCCGATGCTCGGTGTCATGAAAACTGCTGACCTCAACCTGTGCCAGATTACTGTTACCACTAACGTCGTAGTTCAGTTAAGTCACCAGTCTTAACAAGTGGCACAGACAAAATCATATTTAGCAATTTTAAGAGCCCTTTTAGCTGTGTGTTTAATTTTTTACGTTAGAGGTGTAAAAGGGGTCATCATTGTAAATCAAAATCAAATGTATTCATATAGCCCAAAATCACAAATTCCACATTTGTCTCAGTGGGCTTTACAGACTGTACAACATACGACACCCTCTGTTCTTAGACCCTCTTCCACCACACAAGGAAAAAAAAGAAAGAAAGAAACCCCACAATTAAAGGGGAAAAAATGGAAGAAACTTCAGTGAGAGCAACTAAGGAGGGAGAGGAAGAGGAGGATAGAGGTGTCCCCTGGCAGTCTAAGCCTATAGCAGCATAACTAGGGGCTGGTCCAAGGCAAGCCTGAACCAGCCCTAACTATGAGCGTTATCAAAGAGGAAAGACCTTAAATGTGGAGAGGATGACTGGTTCCCGAACAAAAAGTCCATAGGGCCATACAATAAATGGTTTAATATTGTAAATAACCAAGAAGATTTCACTTGTGTTTCTTTTCATTTATTTTTTAACTTCTCATAGATTGTTCACAAGGAACATAAACAAAAAAATCAGCAAGGGAGCAATGAAGCAGACATCTGACTGTTGAAGACTTATGAACACCTTAGTCAGTGGCTGACAAGCTTGTTGAGGCCAGAATGTCCCCATCTTCTCCATCCTTTCATCTGCATCCCTCCTCCTCTTTACTCTAACTGTGTCATCACTAGCTTTTGCCTTGTCTTGCTATCACCTGGCAATTGCCTACTGTGTCTTTTTAACAGGAACATGGAGGGTGTCAGAGCACTACAGAGCAGCATTACCTTTCTCCATCAAGGCAAAAGCAGCCACCGTCACTGCTGACAAATACCGGCTGATGGGCTGGGAGAGTACATGGATCCCACTTGGCAAATTAAAGGGAAAAATGGCACAGACCCAGTGAACTGGCCAGGATGAGGTGTGTTGTTCTGCTTTTACACAGATTCCTGTTCTGCCCTTTTGTTTTGTTTATTCGCCATGTCTCTAAACCAGTGCACTATGACCCCAGCTACACCTGTGGAGAAGGGCCCAGTGCGTGTCTACTTGATGACCACAGCCTCTTTCTTGCTTCCCTAAATAATTTTTCATGTGTTAAGATCATTCACTGATGCTCAATAACAACGTCTGACCTATCATATATTTAATCATATATATTTAATCATGTCAAATAATATTTAATATCACATACAGAGGTTGTACTGCCTATGACCCAAACAAAATACCAAGCAATAACAAATGCCATAGAATCCAGTCAGTCAGTCAGGTAGAAGTCTTCTCATTTTAGTCGGCACTGACGGTCACTTTTGCCAGCTGAAAGGACAACAAACTGTGTGCAAGGAACCTAAAACCTTTCCCCCACTCCATCTTAGTTGCACTGATGTAGACAAGGGGTGTGTTTGTCAGCATTCCATCGAGAGGTCAGAGAGAACAGCCGGATGAAAGAGTGATTAAGCCACATTTCAGTCATGATCGAAGTACATAGCATGAGTTTCATTATTCAAGACCGGATCATACAGCGCAAGGTGGTTGCAAGAGACATTAAATGACCCAGTGTATCTTTTGCATGCAGAACTCAGTATCACACTCACTACCATCGGATTAATGGATCAACAGATATTGAAGTGGTTTGAGATGCCCATTATCCTCAACAACATTGAGGATAGTTTTCAGAAGCAGAGAAGCAAGCTTACACACACACACACACACACAGACACAGACACACACACAGACTCACACACAGACAGGTCTGGATGTGCTGCCATCTTTAAACACCACCACAGAGTACACAGTAAAACCAACATTATTTCATAAGATTAATGAATATACACAGAGTGCTGAATGGCTGGCCAGTACACACATGAGAATTCTCGATGTTTTAAAATCCACTTCTGCTGAGTGTTTGATGTTATTACTTCTCCAACTGTGAAGCACAATCTGGTTTTAGTGTTATTATTTCAAACATTGTAAACCAAACCTTGCGTCCTAAGATACAACTAAATATTGCACTATATCTACAGGCTATACGTGTTTGGTAAACTGCGATTCTTCTGGTATTTATTTCCACACTGCATCCTTTTAGTTTTGTGTTGGTAGCAGCTGGAGGAGACATCGTACAGATATGGCTTTTGCTAACACAACTCGGCAAGGTTTTCTACTTCACGAGTCAACTTCTTTCTAGTTTTACCTCAATGTGTGTGTGTGTGTGTGTGTGTGTGTGTGTGTGTGTGTGTGTGTGTGTGTGTGTGTGTGTGTGTGTGTGTTCTCTAAACTAATAAAAAATGGTTCTTACGTATTGCCAGTTGGTATATAGAATTGGGTTGCAGCCCACAGTTAACTCAAAGTACTGCATGTCCATTGTAGAAACTATAGGATATGCACACTCAGATTAAATGTAGTATCCTTGGATTTGGATCACTGAAAACAAAGAATGGTATCTAAAGTAGTCTCCGTCGCAAAAGTTCACACTGAGTTCTATTGGCATCATTTCACAAATATTCAGTAGCAGTACACGGCAAATATTACAGAGAAAGCCAGTCAGCCTGGTATGGCGCTAATTAAAAATCTCCATAGGATCACATGGAGATATACCATAGTAACTAATAGCTTGCTTTTACAAACCAGAATAAATGAGTGTGGTTACTAAGGTAACGCTTCTCATTTGTGCTTAAATATCCCATTTAGAATAACAGAATTTACAAGGCTTTTCTGGACTACAAAACAACACGAGATGCAATTTATTTTCTCTCTTCACATACTGTACAATAACACGTGAAAACTTCTCACAGCCATAAGCGTTGTGTATTAGTGATACAATAATAATATAACTATCATCAATAACAACAATGCCGTTCGCTTTAACAGATGTACTAAAGTCACACATTAGATCTGTACAGGCTAAAACAGGATTTCATCACATCACTTTAAGAATTAACACAAAGCTGAAGGTTTTCAGACACTCCCAATTGCGTATAATTATCACAATTAATTGGATATTACTACAGTACCACTGCGGTTTGTTGCTGTAATAATAATAATAATAAGCTTTATTTGTATAGCACCTTTCATACAAGAATTGCAGCCCAAAGTGCTTCACAGCTAAAACATAACAATTAGTACAAGGATAGAATAAGAGCATTTACAGTACAATAATCACAGTGTAGATGTAAATGAGTCTGAAGTACCATTATAAAAATAGCCGAATTAAAATAGTATAAAATAGCAGATAAAATTGCAGAATTAAAATAATATAATATAGCAGAATTAAAATTGTATAAAAATAGCTGAATTAAAATAGCAGATAAAATAGCAGCCTTTACACATTCTTTGACATTTTCATAATCCCTTTGTCTGTACTTTCATCTATATTTGTCTTTGCAAATGATGCACATACTTTCTTCCTGTCCCTGTTCTCTGCTACCTTCTCCCATAACATAAATTGTCTTTTATGTTCTTCCATTGTTTTCAACACTTCAGATTTAATCTTTCTCTTTGACATTACTTTTTCCTCTTGCTCTCTCAACCTTACTTTTAACTTTCTTACTTCCTCAACATTAAATGATCCTCCTTCAGGAAAACCAAGCTTAAAAATGTATGAAATCATTTAAATGAGTTTAAAGTGGCTAAGATAAAAATATATAAAATATCACCATTAAAAGGCTAAAGTAAAGAGATATGTTTTTAGCTTACTTTTGAAGATATTGAGCGAGCTTGCCTCCCTAATGTCTGCAGGTAAAGTGCTTCCATAGCTTTGGTGCATAATTGATAAAGGCTGCATCCCCAATTTTCTTTTGGATGTTTCCAGGAACATTTAATAAACCAGTAGTGGATGATCGTAATGTTCTTGGGGGCACATAGTTTATTAGAGAGTTGGCAGTGTAACTTGGTGCGGTTTCGTTTAGGGCTTTGTATACAAGAAGGAGGACCTTAAAATCAATTCTAAAAGTTACTGGAAGCCAGTGTAGAGCGGCTAACACTGGACTGATGTGGTCTCTCCTCTTGGTTCTAGTCAGCAGCCTCGCTGCAGCGTTTTGGATGAGCTGAAGTCTCTCCGTTGTTTTTTTTGGAAGGCCGGTAAAGAGTGCATTACAGTAATCGAGTCGGCTTGAGATAAAAGCATGGATTAGTTTTTCAGCATCCTTTTGATTTATAAATTGTCTGATTTTAGCTATATTTCTAAGGTGGAAGAAATATGTTTTTGTCACCTTGTTTATGTGGGATTTAAAGCTTAGATCTGAGTCTATGATAACACCAAGACTTGTGACTTCAGGTTTAATCAAAGGAGTAAGTTTCCCCATGTTATTCAGCATCATCTCTCTTTTTGTTACAGGACCTACTAGTAGGATTTCAGTTTTGTTCTCATTTAATTTTAAGAAATTATTGCTCATCCATTTATTTACTGCTGACAGACAGGTGGTGATGGAGTTAATAACTGTAGTATCATTTGGTTCAGCAGAGATGTACAGTTGTGTGTCATCCGCGTAGCTATGGAAGCACACATTGTGTTCTCTAATGATGTCCCCCAGTGGTAGCATGTATAGGGAGAACAGTAATGGACCGAGGCAGCTCCCTTGTGGAACTCCAAAGTGGGCATCATGCTTCTCTGACACTTGATCTCCAAGCCTGACAAAATACTTTCTCCCTTTGATATATGTTCTGAACCAGTTTAATACACAGTCAGAAAGACCAACCAGTTTTTCTAGACGATTAATTAGGATGTCATGGTCGATCGTGTCAAATGCTGCACTTAGATCTAGCAGGATAAGAATTGAGACCTTGTTTGAGTTTAGTCTGAGGTCACTAATTATTTTAGTCAGAGCAGTTTCAGTACTGTGGCATGCTCTGAAGTCTGATGGAAATTCCTCCAGGGTGTTGTTTTCTTTAAGAAAGGAGTTTAATTTTTTCTAGTATTTTGCTGATGAATGGAAGGTTTAATATTGGCCTATAGTTGGTCAGCGTATTACTGTCTAGGTTAGGTTTCTTTAGCAAGGGTTTTATAACGGCTGTTTTGAAGACGTCTGGGAAGATGTCCGTTAGAAGAGGCATGTTTATAATATGTAGGACGTGACTTAAAATGCTGTCGAATATCCGCTTAAAGAATGCTGTAGGTATCGGGTCAACACAAGAGGTGGAGGAGTTACATTCCATCACAGTGTTATGATGCTCAGTTAATGTGATGCAGGTGAATGTTCCCATGGTTACATCACAATGTTTGCAGAAGTTCTCTGTCTGCATCATAAGTGATGCTGGCTCTGATTGAAGTTATTTTATTATTGAGGAATAATGCGAGTTCTTCACACTTTGATGCAGAGGACTGTGGAGGGGTGGGGGCAGTGTTCAGTAATTGGTTAATAGTCGAGAATAGTATTCTAGAATTTCCAACATTCTCTGTGATAATCTTAGAAAAGTAATCCTTTCTTACATACACAATACACAGGCTGGGGGCACTGTGAGAATCATGTTCTTTGATTTCTCCAGTGCCTTCAACACCAGGCTGCTGGGGACAAGCTGGAGCGCTAGGGCATCATCACCTCACCAGCTGGATTCTGGACTACCTCACCAACCCTCCACAGTACGTGAGGACCCGGGAGTGTCACTTGGACACGATTGTCTGCAGCACAGGGGCCCCCCTGGGAATGGTTCTGGCGCTGTTTTTCTTCACCCTCTACACTGCAGACTGCACCCACCACACAGCAAAGTGTCACCTGCAGAAGTTCTCTGATGACTCTGCTATTGTTGGCCTCATCTCTGATGGGGATGACAAGGAGTACAGCGAGTTGACAGAGGACTTTGCACTCTGGTGCCAGAGGAATCACCTCCTGCAGGGAAGACCAGGGGGCTGGTGGTGGACTTCAGCTAGGCGCCATCATTCTCCCCCAACACCAGTGAACGTCCTGGGTACGAACATTGAGATTGTAAAATCTTACAAGTACCTGGGTGTTCACCTGAACAATAAACTGGACTGGTCAGATAACTCTGCTGCTCGGTTTAAGAAGAGACAGAGCAGTTTTATCTGATGAGGAGACTGAGGTCTTAAGGAGTGCAGGGGGCACTCCTTAAGACCTCCTTTTACACTGTGGTGGCATCAGCTATTTTTTATGGAGTGGTCTGCTGGGGCAGCAGCATCTCAGCTGCTGACAGGAAGAGAATGAACAGACTGGTGAAGAAGGCCAGCTCTGTCCTGGGGAGCCCTCTGGACACTGTGGAGGTGGTGGGAGACAGGAGAATGACGACCAGGCTGTCCTCTCTATTGGACAACATGTCCCACCCCCTCCAGGACACTTTGTCCGTACTGTGCAGCTCCTTCAGTGACAGGCTGCTTCACCCGCGGTGTCTCACGGAGAGATACCGTAGTTTAGCCAGTTTGCGACTGACACCACGATAGACTCTGAGTTGTGTTGTGTTGGATCTGGAAATAACGATGAGAACTTCTGCCTTTTTAACCAGCATTTATTGTCTCTTCCTGCAGCGGTCAGACTGTACAATCACCATGGCCCCTGGTAGACCACCACACCAAGAAAAGTCTATTTCACCACTGGGGGTACATTTCCACCTTGTGGGACTAATAAAGGATTTATGAATCTGATTCTAATTAGCATATAAGAGTGAATACCATTTCTGTGAAATATCAAAGTGAAGCAATTAAGACAACAACTAAGTGATCATGCTCCCCAGAATATAAATATAAAAGATGTATAGAACCTTTGGACAACAAGTTTATCAACAATTGCAATATGCACATCGTTCATGTGAGTTTACCGTTGATGGAAATAATATTTCAGTCAAGGACTTGACCATTTACAGGGAAAGTTTAAGTTAACATACTGGCAGCATTAGCGGTGAGCTCAAAGCACAGCTTAAGTTTAGCCTCACATAAACTAGCATGGACTCTGTTTAGCCTTTAGTTTACCTCATTTGTCCCATTGCCATATATCTCTTTTACCTGTCCAAGAATAGCAGCAACACAGAGCTTTAACAATTAACATAAAACACATAGCTTTGAGCAACATTAATGATCAGTTAAAACATTTGCACACAGACATCCTGGACTCAATAGATTGCACCAGAGCTTTAAACTCAGGGCTCAGGGTAACTATGTTTTGAAATATTCCGCAAAAATAAATTACCATTAACTAAAAGCTTTGTAAATAAAAACCAGTGAATCAGGCAGTACTTTCGGCAGCCCAATTCACTTTAGAGCGTAAAAGACAGAGGTGAGTACGAGATCTACAGTGTGTAATGAATCTCAGAGCCCTATGATACACACCAGCACGGGTAGACAGTGCGCAGTGACACATCACCTCAACCAATGACAGGTTAAAAGGTTTATTTTTAAGCTAAAAGAAAAACTTGTTTCTAAAGTAAAATCCAAGTGAAAGCTTTAGCCTTAAAAGAGAAGTGGTCATCAATTAAAAACCCAAGGTATTTAAAAGTACATACCAACACAATTGGTCTTGTTTATAACTGACTTATCTTGCTACGGTTGTGTGCCATTCCTCCTCACACTTCACACCTCAGACTTCTGCTTTAACTCAGGTTCCTGCCACCTTCAAATGTTTTCAATGCATCAATAAAGACAATGAGGAGGCGTACTGAGGACTGAAAGAGAGCTTTGTCACATGGTGCAACAACAATCACCTGAAGCTCAATATCACCAAGACCAAATAGCTGGTGGTGGAATACCAGAAGAACAGACAGCAGGCCCCCCACTTATCATCAAGGGGGAGGAAGTGGAGAGGGTAGACTCATGGTCCACCACGCTGGGCTAATGGCATCACAACTGGTGAAGCCAACAGACTGAAACTCTGCTGGAACTGGTCAGTCTGGAGATATTGCAAGCCAAAGTGAAATGCTGCAAAACACATGTTCGCCAGTAAGGGACCAGGGTCCACATTCATAAAACTGTGCATAGAAGTCACTTCAAAAGGTTGAAAAACAGAAAGTGCTTACACACATAAATATTCTGACTTGCAACACAGTGCGCACGCACGTCCTACGCCGGTTTACCTCTATAAATCACAATCAATTTGAAATGTGGCGCACCTTTTCGAGATTCATGTACCACCGACATTTGCACCCCTAATAAATATTCATTCATACTGACTTTATGAAGACAATGAATGACTAAAATAGGAAATTTCACTTGGAGAGGTCGAGACAAGAAAAATATATTGTTAGGTAGATAAATAATGGTGAAAATGGTTTGGTGGATGCTGCCTCAGAAGGTCGGACCATCAGCAAAATAAAAAACAAGTGGAGGCCTAGTGTGCCACGGGCCAGGGCAAGGGAACACCAGAGCTCACCCCCCCCCCCCACTTCTTCTGATGGAGGGGGACACAGATGTGCGACATGCACCAGATGACTCAAGTAAAGTATTTTTCTATTTCCTATTTTGAAACTATAGTAAATCAAATTTATTCAGCAGCTGTATGCGCCCAGCACACCAAGAGTCTCAACCCTCCAGCAGTGACTCCATCAACAAGTTAAAGGAAACACAGATAATGTGTTCTGTGACATGAACTGTGTAATGAAACAAATAAATGGTGATCTTTGTTTCCCTACGTCTTGCGTTTTTAGCGACTTATCACGTCCATAAATGGCGTACGCCATAATAATAATAATAATAATAATAACTTTGTTTGTATAGAACCTTTCAAAAACAATAAGAACAAAACACATTTAAAACATAGATAAAAAATAACTAAAAACCCATTACAAATGTCATTATAAAACACAATATATGATATGTGATGATACTTTACATCGACACATAGGTAAGCCTATAAATAATAAATTATGTTTGGAAATGCTGAACAGATCGAGCAGACACACAGCTTTTCATATTGAGGTGTACTTTATATGTACAGTTTGTGTAAGTCTTAGATTCAACAATTTCTATTTATCAATGCAACTGATATAGTTTAGTCTCAAATACTTAATATATCAATCCAAGTGCCTTATCATCATGGGCATTATTATAGCTTCCAGAATTTTTTAAGATATCTGAAACATTTTTCAATAAAATATATCTAGATTTGAAAGAATGTATGGATGCAGTGGTGGAAATAATAATATCCTATAAGAACATGCTCGATAGATTAAATCGTGGTGTGGGAGATTTATGTATGGGATCCTTTTTCTGATTCATGTAAACAACCAGCGAGTATTTTTCTTTGTTGAACTGTATCAATAAACACACGGACAACATTTATCAGAAAATAATAAAGTAATACATATTTGAAAGCATGTAGTGTAGCGGGTAGCTCCCATGAACTTCGCCAAATTTTGATTTTTAATTGTTGTCATTTCGTCTCTTTTCATCTTCTTTTTTACTGGAGCCCTTTTGTCATATGACACTCATCAACATCAGAGAAGGAAGCGTGGTGGATTAAGTGCTGTGGTCCTTGAGATGATCGCTGCCCATGGCATCTTCCGACCACCCAGGCAGTGAGCCAGACCTGCCGGACCAAACACCACCAAAGGAGGAGTGAACACCCATGAGGAGAGGGGAGCTAAGCTAACCGAGCTCGTAGCAATTGGGTTAGTCCACTACCCCGCCTGGTTCAGGCCGATGTCCAGTTGCAGGAAATAAAATTCAGGCACTTGTTTACCTTCAAGCTGTTGCAAATAAAATAATGCACTTCAGGAATTCACTTCTGCCACTCCTGTTATTGTTTATCTGTTCTGTTTTGTCAAGTTTTTCTTGTGTAATATAATTGTTCTTTGCAAAAATGCCAATTTGCCTGCCCTGATCTCAGTCACTCAGTCAATTTGATTGTGTATAACCTTTTTCTATGTACAGTTGGTACTTTACATAAGAGGTCATATATTCTGAACGTGGTGACAGACAATGTAATAACCTTTAGAATTCTTTGAGGGAAATGTATGTGCTTTTTGTAGTCATTGTACCAGAAGTGCGGAATCATACTTTTCATCTAAATAGAAAACCAGATAAGCAGATGTGTATCCATGAAACTTTTCCTTTCTGTTCTGACCCACTGGAAACATTGGCACCTTGAGACAATAGTAACAGCCTGCTTGCAGTTTCCACAACAACACTGTAAAGGGCACCGCAGAGTGACACCTGCTGTCTTCACGCTGGATAATCTTTGTGTTCCTCTCATAATCAGATAACTGGTTTATTTCTGATTGCTCACCTCTTTTTTCTTTGTTCTGTTTTTAGTGAGTACTCTCTGAAATGTCCATAAATAGTGGCTGCTCAGTAGAAGCACACTCTCATCTAGAACAATAAAAAAAATTGTGCAGTCAAAGACAAAATAGTATTGCTCTTCCTCTCGGACTGGATGGATTGATATAAAGTGTGATCCTTATTCAAACAGCCAGATGCAGTTTGACCTTGATCCAGTTGGAGGTGGGTCTCAGTGTTATGTTAATCGTATGATTCCGCTCAGCATTGAGTCAAGTAAGATCTCTTACTTATCTCTGTCTTTTATTTGTATTTCCATTAGCAAACCTTTTCACACATTCAGTTAGTGCTTCGTAATTTGGCCTCCAGTTTAAAAGACTGCCCTCATTTAGCAGGAAAGCTTAAAAAGAGCCGAATGCCCACCGTGGTATGCTGTTAATAGTGAATGTGCAGACAACTCAACACCGTGTGAGGAAAATTACATTTGATAGAAGTTTCTCTGTATTATTTTGATTAGTCCATTAGATATGGTATATAACCAGATTTGCCTAGAGTCTCATGAATATCTCACTGTGTGTTTGAATATTCTCTTACATATATTATTCTTATCTAGGTCACCATTATTTGAACATCGCTCTCCTTTCCAAAATGCTGTAAGAAAAGACTATAATCCTTCAAGTTGTGCTTAGTAAGCTAACGTTTGGCCACCTCCTATGCAGATAGCAGCTAAAACCTATAATTGAAGTATGCCGTCGGAGCCTCTTTTTAATCCCTCCTCTTAACTTTAGCTATAAATTCTGCCAAGTTATTAACACCTCAGTTCACCATTCGAGACTCCTCTTTTTTCATCTTAACAAAGGACAAAGAAAACCATTATCAAAATCCAATCCTTCACAGGAACAGGTATGTGAACCAATTCTTGATGTAGGCCGTTTCCTGTAGTCCGGACTGGCGGAGAACAGAGGAGCGTCACCTGCTCAGAACCAGTTGACGGACTGCCGTTAGCTGTGTTTCTGTTTCCAAAAGTCAAGAA
Source organism: Cottoperca gobio (assembly GCF_900634415.1). NCBI lineage: Eukaryota > Metazoa > Chordata > Actinopteri > Perciformes > Bovichtidae > Cottoperca > Cottoperca gobio. The sequence continues at coordinate 2,108,730 of NC_041359.1, forward strand.
GTCTCTTCTCTGCTTCATCACCCATGTGACCATTTTGAGTAGAAACTCTCGTCTACGGATCAATGCGTGAATCATGGATTTGTTGTGTTTAACATTGAATTGGCTACAACGCCTTGGATTTTAGACTCATTATGGAATTCTCCAGAACATTAGGATGGACTTTCACTGGATACAAATAAGATGAGTAACAACAAGAACAACAGTGTGACATTATCACCTTATAAAATTGTTCTGGATTATTCATAAAATATCAACTTCACCTTTTTTTGTATATTGGAAGCCCTCAGAAATGTCCACCTACCAGAGAAATGTAAGAACACTGTGTTTAAAACCTCATCCATGTTTTAAAAGTGTTCCTACTGTATGCTAAGATCCAGTACATGAAAGTATTTTTTTGTGAAACAGAAGTTAGACTAGTTGAGCCTAGTACTGTGGTGACAATGGACGTTGTACAACAGGCAGAATAGCTACAACTGTATGTTGTATTAAATAAATAGATTTAATTTGTTAGATTTAATAAATATTGACGGTTTTCAGTTAGGCCATCGAGACAAATGGCCACAAAGTAAGTTTTAAAAAGCATAAGTGAGCCTGTTAGAGAACTGAAAGCACAGTAAAAAAGTAATTTAGGCTTGTGTGAAATACCAAGAAATATTCTTCTTTAAATAGTTTACTTTAATATGTACTTCTGCAGATATAAGTGGTGTTACATGTTCCAGATGTGAAAGGTCTTATAAACTTTTCCTTTTAGATACTTTAACCGAGGTGATGTATTGCCACTAGCATTGGAAATTGTTAAACAAAAACCAGCAATAAATACTGAGATATATTTGCAGAGGAAAGAGATCTTAGTGCTTAAGAATCAATTTGTTAATTTAAAAATAAAGGACTGTGTTGTAACTGAATGCTCAGTGACTTGCCCTTATTACAAACATGTAATTGTATCGACGACACGTGCACAGTAGAGCACTGTGCACAGGAAATTGGATTTTTCAGCATGAGAAGAAAATCCTGGTGAGATGGATGGTCTGCTGCAGTAGAATTAGTATTTCATTGTGTAGGTAGGAAATGACAAACGGCAAGTGAAGCTAGTTATCTTGAGCAAGGATGTTTATTTTCTCAAAGATGCATAAAACCAGTGGGTGGCTGATTTAATCTCCAACTATAGACTGTTTCTTCTTTTTCTGACGTGCTTTATGGCTGGAAAATGAGAGAAGAATTAATGCTCCTGGGAGCCGACTGTGATTAATATCTCCTCAGAGTCATGCTTGAAATTTGTCAACTTTGGAATTTGCATTGTAGATCAAGAACCCTCCTTTAACAATGGATTTTTGTCTCACAGACACCTTCACAGTTCATTATCAGTCAAATCAAATGCAAAAAACATCCATCTCAGTTGAGACACAGTAAACTCTACTCTACTACTACTCCTAAAAGGGTACCAACTCAATGCTTCCTTTTGGAACACAGTTACAGTGTACATAGAGGATGATTCATGTTGGCTTACATAGAGAAGACCTGTGGCAAAGCTGTTTTACATATTAAATGTTATTTGTCTTCATTTCTTGTGACTGCCACTTTTATAACCTGGCTTTGTGGAGCTGGCAGTGGAGCTCGTCATAGCAGCGACTGTTGTAGAAGAAAGAGGCCGAAGGATGACACCACCTAAAATCTAGATTAATGACTGGGATCAAGCAGTAGTTTCATCTGCGGCGGGCCACATCAATCACCTCATGTTAGCCAAGACTAATGACAGTCTAGGAAAACATCTTGATAATGAACTTTATAATGATGGATGATGTCAAAGATCTCAATGAAAAAAATGTTTCTTTGCACAGGAGCTGAGCCATGGGAGGAAGAGGAAGAATAAATGTATGCAGAGGTGGTGGGTGGCAGACAGAGAGGTTAACTTCTACTCAGGCATGGCATGAGATGTTCACTTTCAGTTTCTCGTGAGCTGTGCACTACGCTCAGTGTCTAACGTGACACTGAGGACCTGCTATTTAAGTCATAGCCTCCTAACAGCCACCTTACCGGGGGAGACTTCGCACGAGCCTAGCATGTTAACACTGACTGCTTAGGTAGCTCGATTCACATTAAAGTCTTAGTATATTTCCGCTATGCCAGACACAAGTGTAAGAAAAAGTCAAACATTTTAAATAAACATCGCTGACAATTATGGATATCTGCAATTTAGAGCCCTGTGGTAGAGGAAGCTACAGAAGAAGGGGTCACTAATTTGAACGTGGAGCCCATTGAACAAAGCTTTGCAGTGATCATGTTATAAAAGCTAATTATAGACATTGTTTAAGACGATGTAGTATAATGAGTCGGGAGACATATGCTGCTCATGAAGTCACCATAGTAACTTTATATAAACTATTAGAAGAATCAATCTAATTCATCAATTAGAAAACATATGTCTTGGATTTAGAAATTCACTGCACATACACAAAACTCACGCATTGGAAGTGCAGCATAATGTATGCATTACATTCTCGGGCGACTTTCTAAATTAGCTTGCTTTGTCCCGACATAGTTTATAAGTTACTCGGGTCATAGAAATATCAATCACAGACACGGGATTTAGGAAGCGCTGTTACCACCTGAACCCAAAGCAAACCCAGATTCACTGAGCGATGCTAGTAGAGTTTTGGGAATGGATTGACAAAAAACAACAAGGGTTAGACAACACAGAGCACAGAGATTTTAATGTCATTCTACGTTAGCAATATTCCAGAATGATACAACAACCAAAAGTATAACAACATATTATATTATACTATTTTAATCATTCAACGTTCAATCTGCAAACACCCCTAAAGGGAATAAAAGTAATCAGAGAAAGCCGACCTTCATCTGTCAGTCTCAGGCAGCAGTCCTACTAGTTTCATGTCTCTTCTGATTGTGTTTGGTGCAACCTTTTCCCAAAGCGACTAAAGGGTCACGGTGTACAAAGTAAATTCCGTATTTTAATTTACAGATGGCCAGACAATGAAATTGCTTTTCTGCTATAATACAAGAGCTAGTGTTTCAATTTACACTTTCACTTTCTCTTTCTGCCCACACATGAATGTTGATGCCCTGTCCACACCCAGATGTTATTCTCAATTTATTTTATTACTGTCTATTAACGACTTTTACTTTATTTCATCTCTGACTGTATTTAATCTAAGATGTGTTTCCAGTCTTGATCTACATAACCCACTCTGCAAATGATGTGTAACACCCCGGCAGTTATACATTTAGCCACAGCAGGAATTATACTTAATATGAGCTTTAGCTTTAACTAACCTGCAGTGCTGTTGTAAATCATCTGTGTATCTCCCACTCTGAGTGACCACGGCTCCTCACTAATGGCCAGTCATTCCTGCAGGCTGTTCTTCATTTTTATCACCCTATTCCAAGGTGTTGTACTATTTTGTTCTGTCAAGACACTGACCAGGTTATTATTCATGATAATGAGGATGTTACTCTCTCTGCACAGATACAGGCACTTGTTAACCGCAGAACACTTAATCTTGTTTCAGGATGATTTTCTATTTTGCAATTAAATTAAATAGCTTCGCAACCCTTATACCTGAGGTGCCTTTCCATCCATTTGAACACAAATCAAATATTTCAGAGTGATAAGAAATGGCAAGTGTCATTAGCTTTTCCCCAGAAAGAGAAGAGTCCTGGTCTATAGGAATTTCTTCACAAGATCTGGGGTCATTATGTAGACAAACAAAAATAATAAATATGCCACTTTAAGCACAGGAATTAGATTTAAAATCAAAGCTGCTGTGACATATGCATACCTCAAGGCTGCCAGTGTATGTAGACTACTATGTGCCAGCTAAGCTAAACATCAAAGTAGCAAAGACAAGAGTGAAACAACCAATCAGAGCCATATTACAAGGTTTGATTCAATTTGAACATTTAGACTCAGGACCCAAATTTGATGTTAAAAATGTAATAAGTGTATGCAAGCATTGGCCCAAATAATATTTTACTAGACATACTGGTGGAGATAGATGAACTATAAGGGGATCACTATTAATGTCCATATAAACTTCCATGGCAATCCATCTATTTGTTATTGAGATATTTTCAGTTTGGACCGACCAACACCATCTGAGCCACACTGCTTGTGTGTCTTAATTTCTATTAACTTTGCTGCACATATTCATGATCCCTAGAGAATGAATTCTGATCATTTTAATTGATCTCTCCTTGAGTGAAAACATCAGGAATAAAATATCTAAAACGGATGGACACATTTTAACTAAATTTACTGAGTACATTTTTGCTGCTCAGAGGATGAACCCTTTTGATTTTGATGATCACATTACATTTCCTCTAACTTAAATTTTCAGATGTTTTAAGTTTTAAGATGATGACATTTGTCTGTACTTTACTGGTTTTTACCTGTTTATTTTACTCTATCACTATAGAGTTTAGAGCAGCAGATAGTATTTGCTAGCGTATCCTGACAAAAGAGACACCTCATCAGTATTAAATAAGTAAACCAATGCAACTTTTCTCACTCCCTCAGTTACATGTAGACGTGGGGTTAATATTGACACCACAGCCAATTGATACACTTGTTTTATTTTGGTGTTATACCTTGGGTGAATGTGGCACTTTCAGTTCCCTAAATAAGAGGAAGTATTTCTGTTTGTAGTCGATATATTGCTGACAGAGGGGGCCATTTCTTCCATCACATCTCCCCTTTGGACTGTGTCACTAGCAAGCAACAAGAGGCAGAAGTAATGCACGATGGATGGCAGAGATAGAATGACTGATGTATACATCTAGGCCTTTAATGAAACTGTCTCAGAACAGGTCTAGCTGGTCCAGTCTTCAGCAAAACTGAAAGCTCAGGTCCATCCCGCCGTATTACTGCAGCGAGGACCATACCCCAGGTTCAACTGGACCAAAACTCAGACTTAAGCCTGGGTTCATCTAAGCTATACATTCACAGCAAGGCTGTTAGCCTGGTCAAACCTGCCCCAACCTCTGCAACACAGCTTTTAGTCTGGGTGCAACTGATCTAGAACCCTATATCTGGGTTCATAGTCTAATGAGTCCAATGGGGCTACATCTACTCAGCAATACTTTCAGCCCGTTACAGAACTCAACACATTTTTGCCTGGTAAAACTTGTCTTGTCAAGCTTTTCTTTTTAAAGTCAAAATGGTCCAGACTTGGGCAGCCAAGTCTTTAGTCTAACTGATCCAAAACCATACTTTGAGGCTCATAGTCTAAGTTAAATTGGTCCAGATGTCTGCAAAATCTCTGAAACATGTTCCAAAACTCTGCTAGAGCAAGGTTTTAGTATTAGTTCAAGTGGGCTAAAACCTCAAAGTTTATTGCTAGTTCCTACTGTTTCAGGACTATCTTTATTGATTTAGTATTGACTTTTAGAGTATGTATGTATATATGAGTATATATGTATATATATTTATTTATTTATTGGTGATACATCACCTCAAAATTACATTAAATCCCATTGACAATAATCATTGTGAGAGTCATCTTTGCTGGTACATTTTTCCTTTGAAACAAAGCGAAGAAATACTTCTGTCTGAGAGCCCCCAGCCTGTTAGCACAGTGCTAATACCAGATTCCCACGGCTGAGCAAGTGTGGTTGGTAACAGACGGTAAGTAAGACTCCCCTCTCATGATGTTAATGTATTCCAAAGTCACACATTGCATCTCTACTGACAGATACTAATGGTGACTTATTCCTAAGAGAATTCTTTTGTTCTTTTTTTATCCCTGGGTGTTTTTCCTCAGAGGGTAGAAGAGTGCAGCGCAGTGTGCTCCATGTGTACAAGGGAAATGCCCTGGAAGGGGGTCAAGTTATGTGATTGCATATAATTACACCAAATGATTAAAGATACTACATGAAAGACTGCATTAGTATGACATTCGATTTGTCAAACCGAGATAGAGATAGATATAGAGTAAAGTACTAAACACAAGTAATTTTTTTTTTTTTACAAATGTATTTCAATCTTATTGAATTCTTTTAAATTTAATTTGAACTAATCTTAATCAAATTATGTTTTGTTCCAAATAGAAAACCCTGCATTCTGGCAACAGCCTTAACAACAATGTGATACACTCTAACGCAGCGGTCCCCAACCTTTTTTATGCCACGGACGGGGTGGGCGTAACTCACCATTACGCTGAATTAGTGGGAGCCCTGAGCTTGTGTCTCTGCAAAGAGCCGGTCCAATATAGGGGTATCAATTCTTCACCAATAGTAAAAGGTTTCTTCGCCTTAGCGACACGGTTAGTCACTAAGTATGACGCTCTCAGTGCACTCGCATGTGTTAATGTGGTGGCCATCAATAATTCTTTATGTCCTTCTTGTTCATGTTTTTTTCTTTAAAACAACTCCAAGGGCTTGTCTTTTAATGCGCGTAGTGCTGCCGTTATGAAGGCTTTGTTGCCTCATATGTGAGCGTGTATATTATGCAGAGCGGCGCATATAGCGATACACACGTATTGAGGTGTTTATCGCTACAGGTGGACTCCTGATGTTGTCTTTTAAATGTCTCCTCATTGGGTCTTTTCCCTTTTCCAAAAAAGCTCTTTAAAGACTCATTGTTGCTTGTGGGCTTATTTTTTTAAGTAAAGTATCATGTGACAGATGAGCGTCTTGACATGTGTCAAGAGACACAGATGCACAGACAGATGTATCCGGTGATTTTTCAAAATAAAACCTTTCAAAATAAAATATTTTTTTATTAAATCTTTCTGTGTGGCCCGGTACCAAATGACCCGCGGACCGGTACCGGTAGTGGTTGGGGACCACTGCTCTAACGGGCTCTGTCGCCCTCCTGTGTCCAGATGTCCCTCTTTGTACTCCTGTCGAAGTTTCTCATTACCTCTTTCAGGCTGCTCGCTCTCTTCACTCTGCTTTGTGCTGGGGAGGAGCTAACTAGTCATGGTACCAGGGCTGTAGTACTCAGTCGATAGGCCATTCTTTGAATCTTACTATCTAACAAGCTTTAGCTACATCCTGACTTGCTATCTAGTTTATTACTAGCAAACATCACCCCTTCCCTCACTAGCTTGCTTGACAGTGGGCAACTTAATCTCCGTTAAGAGTTGGCTTCAAGAAGGATGGTTTAATGTACTACCCTCAAGCAAAGGCTGTCTTTCAGTTGCAATACATATGTTGATTACAGATACAGCCAGCATGGATGGAGTTGTCTCTTCTCTCCTTGATTGAGGTGGGGTGAATGAGTGGGAGACTGTCGGTTTCTTGCAGGTTGCCCCTGCATCTCTCAATCCCTACGCACATCATTTCACTAGTGAAGAGTAACTTAAGCACTTCCACATTGCTATACAAACTGTTTCAGATATGTGTCATATGGTGATTAGAGCCATCTCACAGAGGGATGGTGCTGCTTCTGTCTCCCCAACTCAGGTGAGGTGGATAAAGAGAATGTGAAATCTGATTCTTCCATGGCCTCTCATCCATACGCCCCACCCCCCGCTCACTGCTTCTTCATCACACATGGGGAACAGGAATGTGGTCTATGCTTCTCATTTTGAAGAAGCAGTCCACCTGGGATAGGTGGACTTTCTAACATTTACTCTTGGTCACTGTTCCCATGACGACAAGGCAATGCAAGTGATTTCTCCAAGCGGCACAGGTGAGCAATTTTCCCCTCCCATTTCCATTATTATTGTCTTTTCATGTGTGCAAGGAGAGCAGGAGCGCACAACTAATCGGTCGGTCACAGAAGGTTTCATCCCCGGAGTGTGATTCATTCTCCGGTTACTTGTTTCCAGCCCCTTCTCACATTGAAACCAAACCCAAACCATTTACTTCCCTCTAACTCCCCAAACCTGCCATCCTCAAACCATCTTGTATGACATATTGCCTTAAAGGAGCTATACGACATTCAGAGTGTGGGCCGAGATTGCCTGCGCACAATCCTGGCCCACACTCTGAATATCATATATAGCTCCTTATCAGGGATAACCACTGTATGAGCACAGTGCACAGCGGCAGTTGGACACAGACACAGGGACTCACATGCATGTATGTACTTACATGCATGCGGGACTGGCCAGGCTACCAAAACAGAAAACAATGAAACTCGTATTACAACACACACAGAGGGAGTGTGAATTTATTCTCTGCTCAGGACGGCCTTACTCTACTATATTTTTACATAGCAAATAGTAGTTTGCTACTATATTGAGGTTCTGAATATTGTATATAGAACCCTTTAGCATTGCCTTTTTGCCCGCTTCTAGCCTGATTATATCAGCCTTTCCTTGTTTGACTGCTTGGTATCCCGATACTCAGGAAAGACAATCCTGTATCTATTGGGTCTCAGAGCCCTGCTTTCGGGTTCAAACCTGTGTTCACTAGCTGTTAAAGTACAATCTGAACACTAAGTGGCCCAGCAGACAATTGCCTCCACTCCATGTCATTTGTTTTTGTGAATTGTAAGGAGGTTTTCCATAATTACAAGTCAGGCTTCTTGAGGACTCTCATCAATGGCGTTCTTCAGGCGGTATTGTCATGCTAGCTCCAGACCCTGTTCCCCCTGAGCCAATCATTCCATCCACCCCTGCATCCTCTACCACCTGCTCACCAACCTCTCCTATTTCCCTGGGGATTATTCACCTCCGACCTGCCTCCCAGTCAGCTATCAGACTTGGTAGCAACCAGCCTGCACTCTGGTTGATTAGCATCAAGATTGTTAGCCTGCAACCTGCCTGCCCTGTGCTGGCTAGCCCTGAAGAATTAATCATTGCTGCAACTCCCCGCACTGCCCCGACTACCTCCTGGTCTTCTCCTCCTACATCCTCAGTCTTGTCTGTCTTATGTGATCATATGCAGTTATTATCTGAATCATGAATGCTAATGATGTTCTATGTTTACCTTGCCACTGGGTGAATTAGTTCTCCCAGCAGAATCTCTTACATGCTGCATGAATTCTTTGGAGGAACTCCCTCAGGGCCATAGTCATTTTTCAGTATAATATATATATATATATATATATATATATATATACATATATACAAAGGAGACCATTCTTTTCTTTTCTTGTCCACTGATTTCAAGCTTCTGAAGGTATTAATGGATATTTTCCTGGCCTCTCCCCTCCGCAGCAGAGATATACCATGCTGTGTGCGGTGGCTGGTGTGAGATAATAGCTTGCAATGTTTCTGTTATTCATGCAGCAGTTCCATGATGGGTTAATGATCTGTAAATGTTAATGACTCTTTCTGTAGTTCTGGAAACAGTAATGTTTTTGGCACCTGGGCTGAAATGCCCTAAAATGGCACCATATAATATAACTTTAACCATAATCCAGGCAGCGACTGTAGACAAGTTTTACTTTTCACTGTACTGAATTACCTGAAACGCTTGATGTTAAATCTGTAGGAGAACAGGAACTTTTTTATATTCTCTATATATTTTATATTTAAACAGAAGCGAGGAGCATTAAACCCAAATGCCACTTTACCAACTTTTGCTTGAACGCACAACAAACAGTTAACTATGTAGCAATTAGTTCAAGGTAATCTCATTAATTGCAAATGTGTTTGGTATTTGTTTTTGTAGTATACTGAAGTATAATATAAAATGAAATGATAAGGGTTGTAGGTGTCTGTTGCATATTTACATATTATGTCCTGTCTTGCATAGCCCTGTGTTAAAACCTAGATATGCATGTGCATTGCTGTCTTATTCCATGTTGTGTCCAGAGCCATCTCTTTCTACATCTACTTTCTAGTTGTCTGTGTTTGTGCCGCTGCTTAAACAGGAAGTGAGCATTGGATTAATGAATAGCCACTATAAGCTTCAGTGGTTTGTTTTACTCATTGATTCTTAAACTTTCCTGTTTAAAGATTTCCTGTCTTTTCTCTCTCTGAGATGTTTAACAGGAGCTTTGTTTCATGTTCTTTGCCGCATTGCTGCTCCTGAGCTACGAGCCAATTGTGTGTGCAGCCTAATGTCGATATCCTTACTTAGTTGTTGTGCAGAGAAAGAAAGAGTGCAGATCCCTACTGTCAGTCAAACATCTATACTTCTTCCTGCTTGTTTGTGACTCTTCTACTTACATTCAATTGGAGGCTGGAGTGTGCCTAATTACAGGTTTGATTAATTAAAATGTATTTATTAATGTATACAAATATAGAATGATAAAATAAAGTGATTAAATGAAGCAATTTTATAATATCCATCATTCAGTCTTTACGAAAATAGTTAAATATTTTGAGAAATGTAAATGGTTTCAGATGAGAAGATTAATATAAATCTGTTAAATACAGATCTGGAGTCAGGACATGGTTGGCCTAGTTTAAAGACTCGCAGCGGGGGGAAACGGCTAGCCTGGCTCTGTCCAAAGTTTTAAAATGCACCTGTGAGGTTCACTGATTATCATCTCATAATATACATAATATATTATGATACATGATATACACATATATGTATCATCACAAAGCTGAAAACGGCTCCAGCACATCACATTTGTTTATTGTTAAAACATGTAGTAGCATATGACTGCTTAATTATTTGTTTGGGATTAAAGCCTCTTCCTCTTACAAGGAGAACATCCACATTACTCCTTCTGAATCTGAGGGTCAGCCATTGGACCACAGCCTCTGGTCTCCATTAATAATTACAACAACTAAACATTTTAAATTAATTTGAAAAAATGACATTATTTTCTGTTTTGTAAATAAATTAGAATGTAATGTACTGATTGAGGGCATACAAGAAAAAAGATCCCTAAAACATTTTGCTTGAGAGATCATTTTATGTTTTTTCAGAGTTAATGTGTTTTTCATGGACTCTGAGGGTGAACTTAATGTGGTAGAATCCCCGGAGCCTGGTGATTAATTGTATGGTTATATGTTTTGTCATTGTGAGGGATCAGACAGGATACAAATGGCTTCAAAATGGCATCAGTAGGAAGTCAAAGCCATAAGGAGAAATAGTCCAATTGTTTAAATTATACAGTTTGCATCTAACAGAAATGTTGCCGTTTTGCAATATTACGATTTATGTGCACAAAGGGGAGACAACAGTATTGCAGAGAGATGTGGGGAGAGGGGTTTAAGATGAGTTATTATATGTTAAGCAACAGTTAACCAAACTGCAACTTGAGACACTGAGAAGTCCATTTACTTCTGTCACTTTAAGCATAAAACTAAATCACTTTGTGTGTAAAACCAGAGTTAACCAGTGTGCAGCAGGAGAGCATGTTCCATACGCGTGGCGTTGAACTGTGACTTCATCTATTGACTTGTGTTTTTATATCTTCTGGAGCTCTCGGGCTCAGCTCTCTGGAGGAAAAAGTTCCCTCTGAGCGGCCAGCTGCTGCTCAAAACTCACCTGGTTACTGTGTCAAGTTATGCACTTAGAATCATGTAGCCTGATTTGTTTAATTATTACATAGACTTAGACAACTTCGTCACATGCCTGGCACTTGTTTTTAATATTAATGTTGGGAATCCACACAATGGCAGAGCTATGTCAAAACCTGACATCACTTGCCTGTGCCTGCAACTGTAAGTGCCCTAAACTCTGTCCAAAGACTCAATGTATAGTAGCTATTGGTTACTGTACCCTGTGATTAATGACGTCACCTGGTTAAGAAAAGCGCAACGCAGCTGTGTGTTATCTCTTATCTTCCTCTTTTTTTCTCTCTGACCACCACGCAGCAACGGCCTACTGGAGCACGCCACAGCAGCTCTCCTCATCGGATGGCTCTCTGATCATCGTGTAGTCTGCTTGGAAGCAGAATTAACTTATTTTCACAGTAGAAATGTAAGAGTTTGCCAGAAAGATTCCCAGTTAATCACCACTGCTAATCCACAGTAGACAAGTTAAGCGTATGCAGTGGTTAGACTACACAACAGCAACGCAAGTTACGCAACGAGCTGTTAGCAACGAGCTGTTAGCAACGAGCTGTTAGCAACGAGCTATAAGTACTCTGCAAGATAACCAACAGAGCGACCGGCTTCCCCCACCTTCCAACAACTAAATAGCAACAGCACTATAAAGACAGCCTGGTATCTCTTCATCTCAACAGATTCGCCAGCTAAAATAATCAACTAAGTCACCTTTCTTTCGAAAGAACATGATAGCGGCCAAAATGGGTTTTCTCAGACGGGTGGCGTCTCCCTTAGAGATAGGGTGAGAAGCTCAGCCATCCGTTAGACACTCGGAGAAGAGCCGCTGCTCCTTTACGTTGAAAGGAGCCAGTTTAGGTAGTTCAGGCATCTTGTAAGGATGCCACCTGGGCGTTCCAGGCACGTCCAGCTGGGAGAAGACCCTGGAGAAGACCCAAAACTCGGTAGAGAGATTATATCTCATCACTGGGAATGCCTCGGGATCCCCCAGTCGGAGCTGGCGGATGTGGCCCGGAGAAGGGAAGTTTGGGGTTCCTTACTGGAGCTGCTGCCCCCGCGACCCGACATTGGATAAGCGGTAGACGATGGATGGATGGATGGACCTTTCTTTTTTCTTTATTTATGGACTGAACTTTCACTGGGCATAGTATTTAGTATACAATAACATTACCTGGCTAAGTAAGCATACAACTGCTTTACTGTTGCAAATGTTTGTACATGTGTTGATTTGTTTGAAATTCACTGACCTTTAGTGTGTGATCTGATATAATGAACTAATGGGTAACGTTAGGTGGCTTTGCCACATCGCTAAGTTGATGTGTTAGCATTGAATACACACACAGAGTCGCAGGCCCACTAGCCATTCTTGAATGAACCTTTAAACATAGCGATACACATAGAGAGGGTCTTTAGTTTGTACATGCACACACAGAAAACATAGAAATAAATATTACGTTTTTTTCGGAGCACCTCCCACAGGCGTACACACACACTCATCTGAGCAAGATAGCTGCCGTGGACAGGATTATTCCATGATGGTATTTCAATGGGACATTAAGAACTAACGTTATGATTTTCACAGAAAGTTGGCTTGACCCTTCGATTCAAGCCATTGCTCCACACATTCTCCATTTATTGCCAGGACCGGACAATAAACTCAGGGATGAGGAAGGGAGGAGGTGTCTGCTTCATGGTCAACAACAGGATGCTCAGATGTGAAAATCAGTTCTTTCAATTTAGATCACCTCATGATGGGATGCCGGCCTTTTTATCTGTTGAGGGAGCTGTATGGGATTATCGACTGGAAACATGAAAACAATTCCTGCCGAGATACTATCAGCACATCAGATGCCCCACGCACAAAGGAAAGACGCTCAACCATATTTACTTTACTTTACACCATGCATATAATGCCCTCCTCTTCAACAAGTCAGACCACATTAACTCTTCTGCTGCTGTCTGATAACAATTCAGCGTTGGACTGAACAGTCAGACTCTGCTCTCCGCCACTGCTTTGACATCAGTGAGTGGTGTGCGTTTGAGGATAACAACATTAGCGCACACACAGACGCGGTCATTTGCTACATTGGCAAATGCATCGATGACGTTGTGCCGCGGATTACTGTATGGAATTTACTACACCAGAAGCCCTGGATAAATGGCGGTTATTTGGCTGAGTGCAATAATTCCAGATACACTCTCTGGACAGCTATTAACAGTGCAAAAAGACAATAAAGGAACAAAGTGGAGTCTGACTACAGGGGCTCCAATGCTAGAAACATGTGGTCTGGACTTAAAACAATAACAGACTACAAAGGGACACGCTTTATGGTTTTGAGAGCTCGCCGGCTGTGGAGGTACAGGAGGCTCAGGATCCCTCTAGCTACCAACACACACCATTACCATGTCATGACCAAGAGAACAAATAGATATCTTGATAGAATGTATTGGCGCTCAGACTCTACATAGAGATTTGTGATCGAGAGGCGTCTGCCTTAATGTTTCCCTAAAATAAATGCTTACTTACTTAGCCGTAATAAAACAGGTCACAATTGATCACACAAAGATGACATAATCTCCAAAGAAATTAAGCATAATAATGAGGTTAAGTGATTGGAATCAACAGTTCACTATGCAATGTGCAATGTGCTACAATGAGGAGGACAGCACTGACCAAGACAGCTATAATGTGTTTAGCTCAGCCACCAATGCGATAGGACAGCAATTCCCTGCTTACAAAGTATGGGCTTTTAGCCAGCAATGGCTAAAGGACAGAAGTGACCTGAACAGCTAATAAAGTTGAGCTTAGTCAGCATTGCTAATGTACAAGAATGACATCCGTAAGAAAAGGCTTAGGCACTGCATTACCTCCCACACGTATCATTCTTAGGATTCATTAATACCTAAGAAAACCTAATAATTCAGCATTCAATGGATTTGGCCAGAACGGGTCAACAGTGACCTGTGAATTTTGTAATACAATGGATCTGACACCACTTGCCGTATGACGACACTTATCAGAATACAACAAATATGAGCAATTGGCAGACATGTCCCTTGGACCGAGTTAAAAAATAACTAAATTAAAGACAAGGTTGCTTATCAAGACATTGCAAGTGACATTTACTTGAATTAAGTCAAAGGAACTCCTTAGAAAAGCAAAAAGAAGTAAAACTAGATTTTGAATAAGTATAAGATAACTACACTTGGTTCCATGTAAGCAGTATGAGCAATTGCAAAAACATTGAATATGTAGTAATTAGCAGAATACAATGAGTATGAAAAAATAGCAGATTACAAAATGATTTAGTAGTAAGCAGAATATGATGATTATGTAGTAAATTAGCAGAATACTGTGAATACTATGGTTAAGTGATGAGACAAATGTATCAGCGATTGGATGAGTACAATGCTGGTTGGTTTAATTGGGAGATTTTGTCATTTTATTCTTCCTAATTTAATGGTCTGCCCCCGACAGGCGAGTGAGTTGCTGCTGCTCAAAGATCATCTGCTCAGACAGTGGGGGAAAACAGTATTTTCACATCCAACTAACTTCTAACACCCAACCAGAGTTGGTGACAGTGAAAAGACGTGCAGGTTTGGTGAGTTTCATTTTGCTTCTGTCAAGGTTGTGTGTAGCGTGTTTTACGATGCACAGCGCAACACACACACACACACATATATATTTATGTATATATATAAAAAATATAGGCAATCGCTGTTTTTGGGCTGATGGTGGCCAGTTGGAACATTTTAACATATTGCCCAATTTTAATATATAGAGAAAATCTGTGCAAGGCACATTTACGGAGCAAGCACCTTCACTGTCGGTCACATCACTGGTTGTGAGATGACTTTGTGTGGCAGATGACCACGTTGTCCTTTCACATGAATCTTGCAGAGCAGTGCTCTTATTGAGGAATGCCGACAACTGATTGATGCATCAGAGTGATGCGTGTGTGTTTCCAATGCTGGTCCCAGTGTGACAGGTGAGCTTCAGCGGTCAGGAATCTCAAACGATGCAGATGACTTAAATCTGGAGTAGGAGGAAGGCCCTGCAGATGGACGCATCCAGCTCATCATGGAGGAATGTAATGTCATTAGTCCAACTGTCCACGGATATTGTAATGAGGTCAGCAATAACCAGGCTTGAATGAGGTCGGCATGATCATGACACAACATTATACTCACATGATTTCATGGTGTATTTATGTTAAAGTCCCAGTCAACTGTACTAATAACGTAAAGGTGCCACAGCTACCTTGCACGTTTGTGTTTACCACAACAATAATAATGTACTGCTGTTTTTTTGAGGGGAGTTTCCAAATAAATTATTCATAAGGCTCAGGCATAAGGGTCTTGCTTTTGTTTTTAATTAAATTAAACATAAGATTCAACTCCACTCCCCACCCCAACAATATAAATAATTAAGGAAATTACTGCTGCTGTGTCACTTGCGTAAATATGCTTATTCCTAATTTAGGGACGCTTTGTGGCTTTGTTTGTGGCAGTATCTCACGGCAAAAGCAATGTTAAATTGACAGCACGAATAACATAATAGGTCTGCACAAATTATGAAAATAGATAATATTTATTTATTTATAGGTGCGCTGGACATCTGGCATGTAGTGTAAATATTTTAGCAGTAAGACTGAGGGGTGTCCATGCCTGCCCTTTCATGTTCTGGGACACTTGAGATAATTTCCTAGCGGTCAAAAGAACTCATGTATTAGTGTTGTTATTACTACTTCCTGCCATTTCTCACTGGAAGTTCATGTTTTATGTTACTAGAAAGTGTAGGTCAATTGTCTGTGAACATATTGCATGTTGAAAGTATCCCATAGAACATTTTGTCTTACGAAACCTTTTCTTTTGTTTGTTTCTGAGATTCATTATTTTTAAAGGCAGAACATATCTAGAAAATGTGGTTTTAGCCCCCTTATCCCATTCTTGCCTATGCAAATCCAACATGTGGCCACAATTCCAGCTCTGTTTTCTGCAATACATTAAATGTCTGTTATGTCTGGCAAGGTCTAAAAGTGACAGTGTGACATTGTTAACACCAACAGTGACTGTGGAAAATAATTGTCAAACCACTCACAAGTAAATCTTAATGTGAGAGATGTTAACATGTTTTACCAACATGTTAACACCTACATGAACTAACAGATAAAGACAGAGTGTAATGCTGGATGAAGATTAAGTCGGCAGAGAGATTATGACAGCCTGGAAACCAAAGGTTGTAAATTAGAAACTGTAATATTAGTGTAACTAAGACATTCAAGATATGCACTGACACATTTTCAAAAAATATATTCCAACTACCATCTTTATAATTCAAGCTTTCAACTCCACCTCTATTTCACTGAATTGCATTCCTCTAAAATATTCTTAATGCTCAACTCCCTCTGACATTTCCGGGTTATTCACTTTCTTTCACACCGAGACAACAATAACTACAGTCACAAATGCCTATCTTCTCTTCAGATGTGATGCTGCCTATTGTGCCTCAGTCTTGTCATGTTGGCAGATCCTTGTTAAGTCTGTTATGTCAGAACAAAGCACACCATCACAAGGCATCAAGATCCACCATACCATCTGGACTGGTGAAGAGAATGTCTTAAGATAGCGTCCCTTACTCCCCTAATAAGCAAGAAGTGACAGCTGGTTGAATCATTGTTGCAGGAGCCTGTGGGTGGGTTCAAGCTACAGTTTCCAGCTTTCATAACTTCAAACAGTGATGGGAAATCCTAGAGACTTTGCTCCGGTAGTCAACCACTGGATGAAGTCTGCTGGTCCATTGTTTCACTTCTGTGGCTATTTGGTCAGGCAGTATGAGTCCGAGTCTCTAACAATAGTGTGATGTAGAGATGGGGGAATATTTGGAAAAGAATATCCACAATCATTATGACTACATTAGTATTAATGCAGCAATTGTGTGGGGTGCAGAGAAAAAAGGCCTGCTCTGCCAGATAACATTCATATTCTTGTTGACAGGAAATGCGGGAGTTAGTATCAATCACATCACAACAAACACATTTAAAGTCACATCACACAGTGTAACATTAACCAAATTTGTTTTTTACCAGCTTTGTGTTTAGATGTTATTCATAATGCACAAATTACCTTACCTGAGAATATATAAACAGCAACAATTCAGTTGCAGCTTTTAAAATGTCAAAAGAAGGGCTGACAACAAAAGTACTGTAAACACATCATCAGATATCATGACATCAAAGGGATCATTTGTACCCTTAAATGACTAATTAGCTATTCATACCCTCAAAATCAATATATACCGGTCCAAGATCCACGTATTCATTAGAACATTCAAAATATTATAAATGTCCAAAGTGATTTGTGCTACTACATTTGTTTTTAAGTGCATTACTATTACAAGTGCTACTGCGTCAGAGTTCAAGTATCAAACAGCCTGAGGTTATGTGCTATTGCTGAGGTGAGATGTCTTACACCTAAAACTCTGGAATCTCTTTCTGGAGGGGAGGGATTTGAAAAGTAAGTGATCACCTTCTGCATGTTGTGTCTGATATGTTTGGCATATAAAGATGCAGCCACCTAGAATTTTCCCTCCCTCCATGATGGAGCCTTGGTAGATCCGTGACCAGTCCGTGGTGGGACCTGGCCGGGTCCTTGGCTGAAAGTGAAAGCAGGGCTTACTCGTCCGTACCTATGGCGCCATATGTAGAAACCAGCTTCAATGATTTATCTAGCCAAAAGGTGGAGCAGTAATAATGGTAACTGAAACCAAATCAGCTGTTCATATCATATGAGGGAGTGTGCTTCCCACACAGAACACCTTTTTAATGATTTTCATCATATCATGATGATCAGGTCATGAAAACCTTTTGCTGAAGCTTTTTGCAAAACACCGATAGAAATTATTTTTATGCATAAAATAGCAAAAGGACTGAAGGAGAAACAACTCTATCTGCAGTTGTCCTGTTACAATAATGTATTGTATCCTGCGTTATCCTAATTTACAAATGATGATGAATTTGTTTTAGACAGCGTTACACTTAGTTTTTAAAGTTTCTCAAAACTCAACAACTCACAAAACGGCATGATTTTTAAAGCTTGGGGAGGCAGGTTCTTTGTGGTATAGTAGGGCAGAAATTCATGAAATTACATACTGTGATTTGAGGCTCACCATTTTACATTACATTACATTGTAGTTCATTTAGCTGACGCTTTTGTCCAAATTGATGTACAAAAAGTGCAAACAATCATGAGGATACAACTCCAAACAAGTGAACAAGTGCAATAGCTTCGAATAGGTACAATCCTTTAAGTGCAGAACAATAGCTTCAAATAAGCCAGTTTGAAGTACAACATACAGAAACAATAGAATACAAATTCAACTATTTACTATAAATAAGCCATACCAATATAAGTGCAACATACAAAGAACCGTTATTTTGTTGTCTTCATTCGCCGAGGTGAAAACAGATGAGTTTTCAGTCTGCGACTGAATTGTCCCACCATTTTGGAGCCAGGATAGCAAACAGGCTGGTTTTGTTTGAGGGAAATCTGGGTCCCACTCGTAGTGAGGGAGTGGTGTGCCGATTAGCCGACGCAGAGCGAAATGAACGTGCTGGGGTGTATGGTTCAACCATGGCCTGAATTAGGAAGGGACCTATCCATTCACAGCACGGAAGGCCAGCACCAGAGTCTTGAAGCAGATTCGAGTCACCACTGGTAGCCAGTGAAGGGAGCGGAGAAGCGGTGTAGTGTGAGAGAACTTGCGTAGATTGAAGACCAGTCGGGCTGCTGCATTCTGGATGAGCTGTAGAGGTCGAATGGCATATGCAGGCAGTCCAGCGAGGAGGGAGTTGCAGTAGTCAAGGCGTGAGATGAGTAGAGCCTGGACAAGAACCTGCGTCGCCTTCTGAGTCAGTAAGGGACATATCCTCCTGATGTTGTACAGAGTGTGTCTGCAGGAGCGGGTTGTTGCAGCGATGTTGGGACCCAAGGACAGTTGGTTGTCCAGCATCACATCCAGATTCCTTGCAGTCAGAGTCGGGGAAACAACAGAGGTGCCGATGTTGATGGTAAGGTTTTTGATGGGAGAGCCCTTACCCGGAAGGAAAAGGAGCTTGGTCTTGTCAAGGTTGAGTTTCAAGTGATGTGCGGCCATCCACCGAGAGATATTAGCTAGACAAGCCGAGATCCGTGTCTCCACCTGGGTTTCAGATCTGGGTAAAAACCGAATCAGTTGAGTGTCATCTGCGTAGCTGTGGTAGGAGAAGCCATGAGAGTGAATGACAGAGCCAATTGAGTTGGTGTACAGCGAAAAGAGGAGTGGACCCAGGACGGAGCCCTGAGGTAGCCCGGTGGTGAGTTGACGGGGTTCCGACATAGCCCCTCTCCAAGTTACCCTGTAGGTGCGGCCCTTTAGCTAGGATTCGAGCAGGGAGAGAGCAGAGCTTCTATACCACTATATCGGCGAAGCGTTTCAGCGATGGAGTGAACATGTTGCTGTTGTTAGCCTGCTGCTAAACGTCTGTGTTGCAGGGCAGAAATCACGCAGAAGGCTGAACTATTATTACAGAGAACTATAGAGAAATGGAGAGAAGATGTTGCTAATAGTTTAGCCTGCTGGTAACCGCTAAGCCATAGACACTGTAACTTGGCCGAAATTATTTGATCAAGCTTTCACCGAAAGGCCTTAGACGTGCATCGGGTCAATACTCTGAGGTTATTAAAAAAATACATACACAACAAATTTGGGAAAAAGTATTGTCGTACAGTGATATTTAAATGAGAACGGGATGAAAATAATGAATACGTGTAAGTTGTAAGTATTACGGACCATGGACATCATTCTTGAAGAGTTGTAAAATTCAGTTTGACAGCATTATGTGTGTGTTTCTGGGAGAAAGAGAGCATATATCCATGCATATGTGAGAAGCAGTGTGCAACAGCCCGACAAGAAGAGAGGCAATGCTCAGTGTCAATGCAGTCCAGTCGTGTGAGGTTCATATTGAACACTGTACATTGGTGTAGAGGTCAGGGTTGTTATTCGGGGTGTGTTTACAATGTTATAATGTAACTCGCCAGACACCTGGCAAGTTCTCCTCTTG
The DNA here is from genome assembly GCF_900634415.1 of Cottoperca gobio. Classification (NCBI taxonomy): domain Eukaryota; kingdom Metazoa; phylum Chordata; class Actinopteri; order Perciformes; family Bovichtidae; genus Cottoperca; species Cottoperca gobio. The sequence continues at coordinate 2,129,212 of NC_041359.1, forward strand.
TTCTCTTCACACCATAACTCAATTTCTCGACGATGGACATTATTTCTTCTTATCTATTTCTAGTCTCTTGGATGCCTAGCTCAAAGCCTAGCTGGCTCATCCATATTGGCTGATCCATGATCCATGAGTTTCAAACTGAATATTTATTTAGAATTTAAAAGACAAGATACTCAAGCAAATATTGCTCTGCTCGGTCAGTGGTTCCCCTTTCCCTCGCCATTCCCTCTCTCTCTCCTTCTCCGTGTCCCTCTCTGCCTGCTCTCTCAGTAAGTCGAGAAGAGCCTTATTGTCCCTGGTCTTTTAGTGGCTGGCTGGCCCTGGTTTCTTTGGCAGAAGGGGCAGACTAATTGTGTGCTGCCCCTGGAGTGTGGCATCAATTGCACTGTACCACTGCCAGGGGGCAGCAGTCACAGCATACCTCTACCCCTTTGCCTGTGGGTGGGTCCCTAAGCTTCTGAAAAAAGGGTATTATTACTACACTGTGAAACTGATTGTTTCAATGTATTCACAGTCCCAAAGTATACTTTTGTTTAAGGGTCACTGCATCTGTGTTGTTTTCTGTGTTAGGTTTCATATATGGCCTGGCAAACTAAAGCTAAGTAGTTTTTTAAAAGGAATCTGAGGAATGCTGGGCAAACCAAAAAATAAAACAGTGATACACTGCCACTTTAATTAAGATATTAATTACAGATTAGTGACTGCCCAAATCTGTCTCCAACCATTCCCCAGACCTCAAGGTATTAACACAAGGACTCAATCAATACAATCTCCCATCCAGTTTTGCAGAAACTTCACCTGTCAGTGAATAGGCTCTTGTTGGCTGCCCGCCAGTCAATGAGGGTCCGGGTTTTCTCCATTGTCCGTTAATATTGGCAATAAATGTTAGTTATAATGCACAATAACAGCTAGTACAATCCTTTTTTTTTTCAACAGGGAATAAAGACAAGCAGACAATTTGGTCAAAAGTACAAAGACAGTGCTCTGGTATGAAGATAAGCTTTGCAGTCAACCAAACAGATTTGCCCAGAGATAATTAATAGATGAACAAAGATTGGCAGTTAAATAGACACACAACTAATTATATATCATGTTTAACTACTGCAGTGTCAGCGACAAGTTTCAAAAGGTCTTGCCGAAATAAGGCTGGTCTTGGGGGGATGCCATCAGTGCCATGAGTTTTCTCCTCTACCATTGTCCTTGGTGCTGGTGAGAAATGCATTTTTGGTACGTGGCTATTCCAATTACACACAAGCCACCACCCGATGCATCCCCAAAAATCAGTGGAGCAAGTCACATTTGGGCTGTACATGGCTAGATGCAGACTTTTGAATAGAAACGGTACTTGGGCTACAACTGCTGATGTTTAACAAATCCACAAGAACACAAGTACATACAAGAACGCAGATTGAGAAAGGCCTTCAGAAATGTGAATTTCGGTGAGAACTAAAAAAACATTTTCACAAGTTGCCCTAGTCCTCTCCCAGGAAATAAGAAGCAAACTTCAGTATCCTGTTAGTCACACACTTTGACCCTTTCATCAACATCAACCTCCGCCTTACGAAATCTCACTCTACTTCACCTTTGTTTCTGACCATCAAGCAGTGTTGGCAGATCATATCAACAGTTTAAAGCCCAATTGAATAAAAACACTTTTCTTTTGTCATCCTTTAGCAGCGTCAAGACTTGTAAAATTCAGTTTGACAGCATTATGTGTGTGTTTCTGGGAGAAAGAGAGCATATGTCCATGCATATGTGAGAAGCAGTGTGCAACAGCCTGACAAGAAGAGAGGCAATGCTCTTCTTGAGGAAAATGTTTTCTCAACATGAATACTGGCAGGGTGAGCAATCTGATGACACCCAGTTCTAATTCCTAAAACCATTGGTTTCCTCCTGCATCTTTAAATGCTTCGACTACCAGCCAAAATGTGTCAATGGTCTAATCACTTGAGACGCCTGATAATGCTACGTATCTCCACTGGCACTCTGTGGTGTCGACCGGATAGAGACAAACTTGGTGGGTAAGTCTTAAACTCATGCCCTATGTTTGGTGGACATCAGAAGTTGGACAAAAGAGCTTCAGTTTATGCAGCATGTTTATGCGTGTGTGCGTGCGTGCATGGCGCAGTTTCTATTTAGTTCTCTCTTCTCCTTTCTTCCGCTCTGTAGGTGTGTGCGCACGTATGTGTGCGTCAGGTGCAAAGCCCCGCCCTTCGCAACACAGAGCGAAGGAGAGAATGTGAATGCTTAAAGCAGACAGTACAAACTGAAACGTGCACATCAATTAGATCAATAGCATAAGCGTTTAGTTTATTTAATAAAAGAGCACCTGTCAATGTGAAAAGTGAGTTGTGAATAAAAAATATATTTTTGTAAAACATTTTGTGGAAAAAAAACCCCACCTTTAATTTCAGGCGGAGCGCGGGGCACGGGGCTACGTTGGCGGGGCGCAGCGCCCCTGTCTGCGCTAACTTCTTGTCACATAAAGGGACACAAGTCAGCACTATTAACGCTATATGCAAGTACAGCTGTGGCTTAGTCCTGCATTCATCACCCAGCAATTGAGATCCTGCAGCATTACACTCTTTCCCTACACTTTCATCATTTTATAATTGGAATATATTTTTTAATTATGCAATTCATAGCTACAGAAAGACACAATGGAACCATGTGAAGCGGTGTACACATAAATCATTTTTGAACAGCCAGGCTGACATAACTACCCACGTGATCTGAAGTTGCGATGTTGAAAGACTTAAAGACTTGTAAGTATTACATTTGATTTAATTTGGCAAGATTGCTATACAATTTGGTATGGACATCCCCAGGCCTTATAATCTGCTATCTTTCAAATATCATATCAATATCAAGTCCATTTTTAAGAAAATATTGACCCTTGTGTCCGTCAAAGAACAGTAAGCCTCACATGCGCACACACACACACACGCACACACACACACACACACACACACACACACACACACACACACACACTTCCAGCTACCTCCTTCTCCCACTGTCTGTCTGGAAGCCAAGCGCCATGTAAGAGTTGATGAGAAAAGTTGAGTCTCACTGGCCAGCCATGACAAAAATAGATTACTCTGAAAATGAAACAGACAGACAGACTGCGTGTGTGTGTGCGTGTGTGCGTGCGTGTGTGTGTGAGTGTGTGTGAGTGAGAAACTTATGCCCGGGCTACACTGCCTACGTTAACAGCACGCGAAGGCTACCTCGCTGAACTGCTACTGCAGACACTTTCTTTCAACATTGAGTAGCCTTTCATAATGACCATCCATAATAGAATGTTTCATTTCATCATCACTTAAAATAGTTATTCTTTTTGTAACCATAATTATGTATCAGCGTCTCTTAGAAGAAAAATAATAATAATACAAATCCAAAAGTTCTAAAAGCCATTATTGTACTTAATATCTTTACATCACTGCAGAGCAAATGTATGGGTCTATTTCAGGGGTGCCCACAGTTGTTTGGCTTGTGAGATACTTTTAAAATGACCAGGTCACAGTGATCTACCTGTATTAAAAAACGACTGGGGTGGGCTCTCTGAGGTTCGTGCGACGGGGTAGTGGGTAGTTCACTCCTCTCCTTTCCTCTGCTCTGTCTCTGACTGTAAGTGTGTGTGTGTGTGCGTGTGCATGTGTGCGTGTGTGAGTGTGTGTGTGTGTCGGGAGCGAGCAACCTTTTGGGCACCCCTGGTCTATATGAAGTACAACTTATTACTTCTGACTATGTTTTAGAAAGCTGGGTAACCAATCAAGAACCCACACAAGGGAAGGTGTCTCTGCATCTCTCATGCTGTCAATAATTAGCTTTTTTAAAATAAAAATGTACCCCAAATAAAAATAATTAATTGTAGCTTACCGTAAGAGAGTGACATTTAGCCACAATTTGAATAAAGTTTGATCTGATATTAGCCATTGGCAGCTCCAGTCCAATGGATGGACAACTAGTGATGTGCAGGTCAGGGTTTATAATTACCCACCCGACCCGTAATGAGCACCATTCCCGAAAAATATGTGTTAACCCCAAACCCAACCCGCCAACCGCCAATGTTATGCATTATAGCAGCACAATTGTTAGGACTGATGTCTGAGGGACAAGGACAAGGTCTCATGAAAATGAATGTATGGCCACTGTCGTCACAAAAAAGAAAGAAAAAAGACGGCCAAAATTAATTTGCAGTCACCCTCCATATCTTCAGATGCATATTTAAAGGGGGAAAATAACACCAATCATTTTGAGAACCTACACCTAGATGCCCTCCATGGGCTGTCAATGCCCCTTGTCCCGAAGCAGCTCCAGCTGTTGAACCCAGCTCCTCATGCCCATCAATTGAACCACTGGCTCAGTCCGAGAACACTTTCCCTCTGCTTAGCCCTTCTGGCGTTATCTCCATTCTGAAAATCAAGTTTGCAAGTTTGCAAATAAACCTTTTTAACCTGTTTTCAGAGTCTGTATGCAGTGTTCTTGGTTTATGTAATACTGCATTTAACAGTGAGCAGAATTTGACAACCAATTAAAAAATATTTTATTATTGAATTTTATATATGACAATTTAAATAAACAAAACAACCTTGCACTTTTAATGTGTAACAGTATTTCTTTAACAATTTGAAAGAGCAGAAAAGTGTTTCAATGTCAAACAATCACAAACATTTCGCTGCCAACTTCATTTGGAGCCATAAAACTGACAAAGCCTAAAAATGGAATAGGATTGCGACTGTCTTAGCATTCTTTGCATGTCCTTTGTATGTTATGTCTATTATGATGATCCTGATGAAGACCAGAAGCCAAAACACATTAAATAAAGCTATTCTTTATGCTGCAAGAGATGTGTGACCTCTTCTGTGTTAGCACTACTATCAGCATGGAATTAGAGACAACAGTATATGATGTTATTCTCTCAAAAAACTCTTGACACGTAGAACCACAGAGATGCAAATATGTGCGATGCACTGCATTGTGGGTCTAGAGGACAACAAAGTCTTATAAATACTAACCAATAAATGATTCCCAAGGGAATACTGACCCCCTGCATGCTAAAACTGTCCATCCAGTAACTGTGGTAACAAATGTTCACTCCTCGCTGTTTATGAGGAATGAAGTTATAAAATACCTTTTAGAGAGTTGAAGTAGAAGTAAATCAGAGCCAGTAATGCAGGCTAACACAATTATTTTTTAGCATCTGTCCTTAATTTTCTCTCCTCCACTTCATTATTTGCACACATTATTACACCTTGTGGAGAGATCAGAACTGTCATGAGAGTAATAAAGTGAATGATTTTAATCATTCTTTCTGAAAGTTCTCGAAAGTCTAACTAACTCAGTAAAGACCAACCACACTCTGGATGCAATCTGATTTAGTTCATAAGCCTATGGTTGAGGAGCATCAGTCATTGTTAAAGTGACTGCTTCCAGGCGTGGGAGTAATAGAGAAATATGATCAGCTACACCTTTTTTCCACTAGCTGAATATGTTCTTTAATTGCATTTTCTGAGCCGGTGGCACAGTGCTGCTCACCTCAGATCTGTACACTCTATGCTGCGATAAAGTCTTTTTTTAATGATTGCTTTTGCTAATGGGAATAAATGATGTGCTGAAATAGCATTATGATTGCTCTGCCTGATTACAAGCTGTAGAGGAAACAAGATTGTTTTCCAAATGGCAGCTATTGAGCTGACTATTGATCAGTGTCACATCTCTGGGATGAGCACAGCATGACATTCACACTCAACAGCAGGTTTGCTTAACATACTTAATACAGCTTACTGTGTGTAGGAGAGCAGCTAAAGCTAAGGCGTTAACCACCAACTGCTATATGTTGATCTCTGAATTATGTTTAGGATTCAGATGCTACACTGTTTACCATGATCAATAGTCTGTAATAGTCTGTAATTCATCTCATATTTATCCGTCTTTCTCATTTTTTTTGTCTATTTCCTCTGCTGTCACCTATGTTAATATAGTGGGAACATGAGAGGTTTGTTAGACAGCTAAAAGTACCAGGCTTTCGGAGGAGGAAAAAAAAAAGAAGCAAAGTAAGTTTTTAAACACTGTATGCACAACTTTGCCTCTAGAAAAGCACATCAGAGCTTTTTTTTTATTTTGGGAAATGGACAAATCCGCTAAAACACATGAGGGTAGACTACTCTTGACATATCGTTATTGCGACCAAAATGTGAAGCATTGTTTAAGCAACTCAGTTCTCATGATTCGTGAAATGATCCAACAATGGTTAATGTCAATTAGGCTTATGTATGCAAGTTACAACAACTTCCTATTTTACAGCAAATTGCTCAAAATGGCCGGTGGCTTGGTTAAAAGTCACGGTTTTGATCCATCGTTAAGGTGATTAGATGGTACTGACCAAATTTGAAGTCGATCCAATAAAATCTATATGAGGAGTTTGTTAAAGTCCAGCTCCCTCAAATGTAAAAAATAAAAACACCAAACATTTCAAAATGGCTAACTTCCTGTTGGGTTTAGGATGAACCTCAAATAGATACGTCTCCACATGTTACATAAACGTACCACAATTTATATATATAGATGAAATGCACTTCAGGGGCTGCGTTCTATGTGGCACTGCTGAGACACTTTGGCACGCCAATGCGCAAAACCCATATTTCACTTACATTTTCACCATGTTTGAATTTAGTGCAAAGATAAATTGTGTTTTGGAGCACGTTTAGGCACTCAAAAATGCAATTCAACGTGGAAAATAATAATAATAATAATTCCTACAATCTCAATTGACATTGTCAGTGACCCTAGTTACAGAACGACAAACAGACATACGTGTATTTCCACTATGCACATAAAAATAGGTGATAAATATTGCAAGGGAAAAATATAATGAATAGATAAGGTAAAAGATTACTTTATATACATGAGGTAAGTGGTTATGTATAGTATGAGTGCAGAGTGCATGATTTATATTTGACAATAGGGATGATATGCATGTTAAAGCACAGTGTATTTCAAATATATATATTATCTATATACAGTAGTATATAGATAATACATATATTGTGTTTTTGTGTCTGGTTGTTTTGGCATACAGTGTTCTCTAGGTCCTTCCAGAGGGGAGAAGTTGGAACAGGTTGTGTCCGGGACTGTATAAAAGAATACAATAAAAGGGCAGATTGGCATCAATGATTTTTTCTGCAGCAGACAATGTTGTTGGGTATGATGATTGGGGGCAGTGTTGGGGGGCTCCTCTTGATGTTCACTGTCATTTCCACAGTTTTGTGGAACAGTTTGTTAGACTGCACATGAGGGCCAGTTGTTTATACTTCGTTCTGCATGCAGACTCGTCACTGTGCCGAATGAGGCACCAAATGTTGTAGTAAATTGTCTTGGGAAAGTGCTCTACTTTACAAATTGATAAAAGATAATATTTGTATTCAGCGTGTACTTTTATATACATATGTAATCAATGTATTCAGCATGTAAACTTGTATCCATGCCCAATGGGAAGGTCGAGACTGTGATATAACTGGAGGGGTATAGTAAGCAGATTGAAAAGTCTGAGGAATCAGGGGTATGTACATCAAAGCAACATGTGAGCACCCTATCACCAGGCAGTTCTGGGCATACCATAAAGAGACCTCATAAATGCTGATGTCAGTAACAACCTGGCTACGACAGTAAGATCGTTAAAGTGCTGAAAAGCGTCCTTCCTCATTTTCCACCAATAAGGACGGGGTACTTTGCCCATATAAGTATATTCAGTCTGTCTTTAGTCTGTTCCCGGCACAGATTCAAGTTTATCTCTGTTTTTAAAGAATAAATTCTATTGCATTAGACTCTGATCGTCTCTAGTAAACTATTTTTTTAACTTGTTTTGAGACTTCAGTAACTAGTTGATTATGCTGAAGACCGAAAGTGTTAATGAAGAGGTATAGACTCTTTTTCTGGCCCAGAATTGGACTTATGTATCTCCAACAAAACTTAAGGAGTTTAACAGACGGCTCTCCTGAGTTGTAGTGGTTGGTGTAGAGGAGAAGAGTAGTGGGGAGAGCACACATCCTTGGGGGGCGCCAGTGCTGATAGTCTGGGTGCTGGATGTAATTTTCCCCAGCCTTACCTGCTGTCTCCTCTCTGACAGGAAGTGTATGATCCACTGACAGCTAGGGAGCTAACCATAACCCTGGTGATTCTTTGAGCATTCCTGTAGTGACACCAGCAGGTCAACGTTTCCCTTATCCTGTGAAATATCTCAGCATTTACTTGATGAATTAGCACCAAATTATGGACAGACATGTATGGTTCCCATGGGATGAAGCCTACCACTTTGATGATCCCGTGACTATTCCTCTAGTGCCACCATGAGTTTTTGTGTAACATGTCTCAAAAACTACCGTGTGGATTGCAATTCCTCCGGAGGTATTGTAATAGCTTTGGTGATGCTCTGACTTTTCCTCTTGCGCAATCATCAGAGCAAAACTCCTATTCGACCAATTATTTGGTTTATGATTAAATACATACAATATTAGACATTCCCATCAGCCTCAGTTATACTTTGTGTTAAGTGCTCGTTTGTGAATGTAAGCATCATCACACTCTCAGATGGTGAACAGGGTATACATAATATAATGAGCAGGTCAGCAAATTGATATTGGCATGCAGGTAACAGCACCGCTGTGCCAAAGTGCAGCCACACAGATACTGTATACAATTATTGTTTTGCTTTTTATCCCTGCTGGAAACTCATTTATTGTCGGAAGGATGAACAGTCAGAAAGAAGAAAAAAGTGTCCAACACCTGAGGTTAATCTGTCACTGTGTGTGTGTGTGTGTGTGTGTGTGTCTGTGTGTGTGTGTCTGTGAGGGGGGGCTGATCTCCCAGCTCCCTACAGTGCTCTGCCTGCCAATCACACTTGTCCGTCCACCTCCACATTAATTATACCTGACTGAGGCTCACTCCCCTGCCGGCCCTGCCAGGATTTAATTGAGAGTAGTCTTTCCCTTCTGACTTCAGTTAAGATATACATCTGAGTTTCCTCCAGGCAAAAAAGACCATATAAAAGACAGAGTAATTCACCTAAAAAAAAAGGATGTTTTTTCCTTCCGCTCACATTTCAAATGAGATGAATTTGTGATGGAGTGCCTCCATCCTACGCTGAATGTCCCTTCCAGCTGTGAAACCCCACTCTGCACTCCCAAGCATTCCTGTCTTCACACAGCGCTGTAATAGTCTGTAACTCGGAGCACTCGCTCATTTATGTATCTTTCAGCCAGTATTACATTTATTGGGGGCTGTGTAATGTCATTCACATCTATTTTGCATGCCTTTATTGTTCTGTGCCCTATAGTTTGAATTCTGGAGTGAATATAATGTCTTACATAGGAGAGGGCGCATCCTCCAAATTAATTTGAATGTCGACAGCTTTATTATACCTGATGCACTCTGTCGCCAACAAGGCGAGAGAGGGCAACCTTTTGTACATTACGTCTTTGGTTCTGAAAATGTTTACCATAACCTTCCCATTAGTTGAAAAGGAGAATGTTACTCTAAGACTGTGTAATCAACAACTTGTGAATTTACAGTGAACTAAGATATTTTATAATATTTAGGCCTATCTCCTCTGGGTTTCCCAGAAGAAGAAAAAAGCTGTACACAGCTGAAATATCTCTCATTACCATCATTTCCTTACCCTTAGTAATATTTTTTCTTTTACCCTCTATCTGTATAAGTGACTAAATTCAATTTTCTTTTAGATTGAAACAACTGTGTTTAAACAGCACAAAACTACTTGTATAACCCTAAATGCATCAAATCTTCCATTCAAACTGTTTATCTTCTGTGAACACTAGCCACAGTAAAACCAGTTTCTCACTGAAATGTCATAACTACACCGGGGAGAAAGCTAACGTTACTCAAAGACTGCTTATGTTCACATCCTCCTATATAGCAAAATTGAAAAAAAATAAAAATAAAAGAAATGGTATTTATAAAGGTAAAGAACGTAAATACAAAGCGGTGATCAAGCCTGATAGAATGATACTAAAGGTACTAGGCGGGTGGAACCATGTGAACAGCACCCCACAATCAAAAATCAGAAGCCAAGACCAGAGTGCATGGTGCATTCATCCAATTAGGTTTAGGAAGGGATCCTGTTTAAGGGTCTTCACAGCAATTTAGTGTTGAACATTCTTAAAGCTGAGAGACTCATAAAAGATAGACTGCCGACATACTGACTTTTAATTGGCTTGTGCGGCTGCTTCTTGGGTTTCAAAGTAAGTCTCTGCACGTGTTTACGGTTGCAACGCTACTGTCACGGTAGCGAAAAGGTGAGGAATCAAATGCAAGACGGCAGACGAGGAGATTAACAAAAAAAAGAGGGCTTTATTCCAAAAAGCTTTACAAAATAACAAAAATACAAAAGGTAAACAGTAAACTGAAAAGACGCACGAGGACGCACGAGGACGCACGAGGACGCACGAGGACGCACGAGGACGCACGAGGACGCACGAGGACGCATCGGCAAGGGTGACACTTAGATGACTATCTGACAAGGAACACTGGGACAGACAGGGATATATACATACAGACACTAACGAGGGGAACGAGACACAGCTGGGGAGAGAGGCTAAAACACAAGGGCAAGGTGAACGGACACAGGAGGAACAAATCAACAATCACAGAGGGAAAACACACAGACAGGACATGACATGACATAAGGGGGAGTGAACACTTCAAAATAAAACAGGATATACAAAAATCAAGACTGTGACAGCTACAGTCTGCCATGGAAATGTTATCAAAGCCCCATTAAATGTTTATGCCTCAGGTTTAATGAACGTTTTGGAAGAAAGTTTAGACGATATACTTCATACTTCGAAGACAGACGTCTTCATTAGATAAACATGCAAAGTGTTTAACATAAACACACACATCCAAGTTTTTTACAGAATTCCTGATCCAAATAACTTCTCGCGTGGCACTGCACTCCCTCTGGTCCTCAGCAACACATGCCAAGCATGAAGTCTGCATAATGCACATATCACAGACTTTCTGTAATGAATTGTGTAGTCTGCTTTACAGCCTACTACTTGAAATCTGTCCAAACCATAGCTTTCGGATTAAAATAAGCTCTCCATACATTTCAGCTAGGACATGCCGATGCTTTTTCACCCTGCATTTTCAATTTGCACAAAAAAAAGGACACACACTTATTGTCCTTTCTCGACATTGTGGTTTTAAGATTCCTGTATTTCCAGCAAAGGTAGGTCAGGTTGTGTCTGGCTTAATTGAAATGTCTCCCTACATTGTCAGACCATTACAGGAAAGTTATAAGATGATATGGGGACATTGGTGTTGTCGTTACAGCAAGTGGCGTGCCAGGTTTCATTCCCCACCTGACAAACACTCTTTATCTTGAGCCTCACTGTAATCAATATGAATTACCGCCTTAATTTCCCATGTAGCCTTCTGTTATCCTCCACTGCACACTATATTATTCCATACATAGTGACTTTTCTAAATTGTGTGTAACACCTGTATGTAGTGAGTGCAATGGAAATCAATGTGTATCCCTCAGAGTGGAGAGAGCTGTTACATTAACGTCTGTTGTAAGAACTTTTGTACAATAAACGTGTTCATTAAGGTGTACTTCAACACTGACAGCTCCTTCACACTCACTAGAGTCTTAAACAATGACCTTTAGGGAGCACTAGTGGTACAAAAAGAAGGCGATTATTGCTATTCATCTTTAATGAGAACAAATTACATTTTGTAGCTTGAATAATTAAGTTATTATATCCACAGAGGTGGAAGACTATAAAAAGGTACTTTTTCAATGTTCATTTTGCAGTATTTTCCAGTTTCTGCAAAGGTTGTTTTCTTTCAGGGACAGAACTTCTGCAATAATCATCTTTACTGTTGTACCTAACAGTGGGACAAAAGAAGATGTTATCCTCACTAGATAAATTAAAGCATTTGTCATTTTCTCAAACATCTAAAATGTCCCTTTTAACATATGTCAATTCTCAAGGACCTCCTGTTGTTGTGCAAATAAAGACTGTCCTTGGGGTTTGTAGCCGAGTGGTATGAGTGCATGCCACATTACTGCAACATCCTGGGGCTGATTTCAGCCTTGGGACTTTTGTTGCATGTCATTCCCCTCTCTCCCCCCCATTTCTAGTCTCTGTTCCTACACTGTCAAATAAAGGCACAAATGCCACAAAGTAATGACTGTCCTTCCTCAGAAGTGAATAAAAGGTGGAAGTAGTTTGACATTGATATAATGCCGCAAAACACTTGAGGTCGTGGTGGACAGTTTGGTGTTCAAGTGTCGGACCACTGTTCGTGATTTATTTTAACCACAACTGTGATCTTTCACCAAGTTTAACCAGCGATATGTGTACTTATTTATTTTTGTCAGATTCATAAATCCATGTGCATACATGCTTCTGTTTTAGAAACCTTCATTGTGAAACTGGACGCACATGCACAAGCCTGATGCAATTTCACCGATTATGTTGCATCGGCAACCATCATTGCACACAGCCATTAAATATATCTCTGGATAGTCACCATCATTAGCATTGACATCAGTGATTTACAGACTTTACAAAGTGCTTCCCAATAAAGAATAAAGTTATGGTCATTGTACACATCCCTTTGTGAGCATCACATAAATGAACAATGCTAGACTCCATCTCTCATTTTATTTTTCATCTTCACATTATCATAGCATAGTGAGATGGCTGGAGAAAACCATGCATATGTTAGTCTTAGGTATGTGTGAGGTGCACACATTCTGTATTCATAAATACCAGTTTATATGTGGACATTTCCCACATTCTTCAGATTGAAGACATAGTCAAATCAATTTGTAAAATCCTGAAATCAAAGTTCCGATTAACTGACAGTAGATTTAAAATGATCATCAACTATGGTAATGTTTATGGTTAGGGGACATTGTGGTCATGTTAAATAATTGCAGCTCTTTGACAGGAGTGGAGTTTCCTGCCTTGAAGAAAGACCAACACATTATTTCTTGCATTGGTACTGAACATTCATTCTGAATGTAAGTTACTTAATTGTTCAATATAAATGTCATCTTTTAAACTTAGTTGTTATTCTCATTATGATCATTTTCCCTGTTTACTCAATATCATTTATTGGAATAAAAAAGTTTGATATTTGACTGAATTAAAAAATCTATACTGAATGTAGAACTGCTTTAGTCATATTTACAGCATCAGAAGTTCAGATGTAGATTTCTCTGATATGCTGCGCTGTGTTTGCTGTTGTGGACTGTGCAGCAGTTTCTGTGTCAAGCTATAAGATCTTTTCTTCACAGCAGCTTGTTCACTGGAGCAATGGCACACCAAGGAGCATGATAGATTTAGGTGTCATCTCCAGACACTTTGTTTCAGAGCTGTCACTTCTCCTCCATATAGAAATATATGAGAAATATATGAGAAATATATGAGAAATATATGAGAAATATATGAGAAATATATGAGAAATATATGAGAAATATATGAGAAATATATGAGCATGTCCTCAGATCCCTTGCAATGGACAAGGAAAAACTCCCCAAAAGAAACCCACAGTCACACATCAGGGAGAACAACTGATAAGGGATTCCTCTCCCAGGACGGACAGACGTGCAATAGATGTGTCTACAGAATAAACAACATAATGAAATTATAACTTAGGCAATCCATATGACCAAAATGATAACCTACATGATACAGTATATGAGAGGGAGACACACAAACTCCAGGGAGGATACCTCGGGTCCAGAGTTAGTAACATCCATGTATGGGACATGAAGAGAGGCCATGAGTGTATGCAGATAGAGAGAATGTTCACAGCTAACATTTGTCAGCTGTGTATACCAGCTTATACCAGCTTTAAATTGAGGCATCTAAAACCACCTGCTTAAGGCTGGAACAAGAATGGAGTAAAGATTAAGTATTCTTTAAATCGTAAAGGGGTACTCCACTATGCAATTATTGCTGAGAGCAATTTTATACAAATAAATAAATATATATATCCTGACCTAACCCAAACATGACTCAAAATCCAAAAACAATGCATTCTACAATTTTCCTACTGCAACCCTCTTTATTAGATCCTCTCCCCCCCATAAACATCTTTCAAATTAAACACTCCTAATTTGCAGTGCAGGCTTTGTAAATGTGTCCTGTCCGAGCCTAATCCGAGCTAACGTTGATGGCATCACTGTGACTGTCACATTCCGCCTCTCTGTCCCCTCTTCAGCCACATTCTCACTTCCTCTAAACTAGTAATTGCCATTCCCTACCAGTCCACTAGATGCCCTCAGACTTTTTCATTAGACTTCCTCATTTACCTGCTCACCTGTTCTAACTTCCCTCATCAGTCTTTCACTACATATACCATAGTCCATTGTCTTTGTGTCCATGTCATTGTTGCTATGTTGTGTTGTGTTACTTGTCACCTGTGTGCTTGTTACCTGCATGCTGAACCTACTGCCTGGACTCTTGCCACCTACAAGCTTTTTCTTCAATAAATCACTGACGTAATCCTGCTGCCTTCTCAACTGTGCGTTTGCGTCCTATCCCTGTTACTCTGCTCCCTCCGGCCGCGACAATGACATAAAAGGGGTTATTGAATCAAACTAGAAAGTTCCTCCAGAGAATAAAAACTCACAAAAGCGTACTGACTAGTGCTGGGAAGTCTTACAGATACTCTTAGGGCACTCATTTTGTATGAGTATAAGTCCAGACCTCGAAAGATATCTTACTTTTGAGTATTTTGAGAATTTTGAGTATTTTATATATACATACAGCTACGGTAAGTCCAAGGAGAAAGCAACAGTCAGTCAACCTGCTCTGCTTAAAGCTGCTAAACTTTGTCACACACTATTTGAGCGAGTTTAAAAGTGAGTTTAAGGTGTTTGTATTTTTTATTGAGTTTGTATTTGCCATTGCTTTCTAGCACTTGTTTTTCTACCTGCCGGAACCTGCATTTCTGTCCTATTGCTTGTTATTTAGATTAATGATTATTCACATGCCCCCTATCTGGATACATTTGCTTTATTGACTGATTACTTGGGTTTTTGGAGTTAAGTAAACTCTGCCTTTCTGACCAATCACACACTGTATCAGTATTCATCGACTCTGGTGCTGACTCCAACTTCCTGGGTTTCATCTTGGTAAAGCCCATAAATGCCAGCTCACTCAAAGGTCATCTCCTCTTCTCAGTAATCAAAAGAACGGTTCCCATCTATCTGGGCATGTCGGGTCATTACGATGAAACTTTAGTTTTTCTTATGATTAATCCTCTAAGGCCGGCGCGTCTACTTGGTGTTTACGTTATGTTTGTAATTAATACATTGGTAATAATACATTTCAGAGATATGGTTTGGATGTTGGTGGAATCAGTAGACGCTTCACTGCCCAGCCATTTGTCTTGCAACATTGAACGTTACTTACACAGCGAATGAGAAGGCAGATAAGAGAGCGTCACTCCCTCTCTCCATTTATAATTGGTCAATTTGCTTACTATCCACAAGTGAATGTTTACGCTGTATAAAAGTTTTATTGTATAAAAGTGAGCTTCACTTACAAATAGCATAGGTGAAAGAATACGTCTCGGCCATTTAATATTTTACCATACCGTTCTGTGAAGACAAGACTTATGTCTTACTTAAGAGTTAAATTTCTCTAGCATGTCTTTTCTAGGATTCAACATAAACATGGATTCTGCAATGGTCAGGCCATCCACAACTCCCACAAGGAGCTTTATTGTTTCTTGGGCTTCAACAAATATTACTGCATATTAATTCCGGCGCTACCGCTCCATAGCCTCTCATGGCCCTCACCTGCCAAAATTCATCCTTTGTGTAGTCCCATGCTACTAACAAACCAAGTTTAAACTACCTTACACTTCTGCACCCATACTCCCCCTCCCTGATCCCTTTGGACAATTTGTGGTAGAGGTGGAGGCCTTGGACGGCGGAGCCGGGGCAGCCTTCCTGGTGTTCATTGCTGCTTGCCAGACCTGCTCCCTAAACAATAACCACGGCCAAGCTCCTTCCATTGTCCTGCACCCTCTCCTGTTCCCTATTGCCCCCAGGCTCACATCTCCCTTTGTCACCAGTCTTCCTCCATCTGACGGTAACACTACAATTCTCACAACTGTTGACCAGAGTTTTGCCAGTCAGCCAGATCAGTGATCATAAAATCCAAATAAACAAACTCTTTTTATTGTATTTATTACCCACAAATCTGTGTTACCGCCTGGCTAAAGGCTGGCAATAAAGAGGGAGGCCACACACAGTTATAACAATCAAAAAAGGTTTATTTAACTAACAAAAATAAGCATGACAAAACAACTAATGGGATGTGTAACCAGGTAGGTCATCAGTCGTGTTAGAAGTGTGTGGATGGGTGAAAATATGGTGTAATGTAGTGATGTGTCCTTCCGTGTCGAGGGTTCGAAGTGTGTGTCGAGTAATCGCGGAAGATTTTTGTGAAGCGCGTATCAAGGCGTATGTGATGACGTTCGAAGCCTCGCGAACCTGCCGTACCACGCGGGTTTGGCGTGCGATTCGAAATATAAGGGGGAGCAAACTGCAATTGAGCCCCCTCGTAATCAACACTTTATATAACCGCAAATGTGTGTGTTGTTGTTGTCGTAGTATGCATTGTTGCTGTTGTTGGTATTGCGTTTGTATTGGATCATTATGGAGCCAGCCAACTAGCGAAACAATTGTTATGCACCCCAGCATCATCTTCCTTGTGACCAAGTAAAGATACCAAATCTAAATCTGTTGAAAAGATAATGTACATCCAACGTGTACATTAAACAGCCCTGGTGGTGCAGCTTGTGGAGCAGGTGACCCACATTCAAATGTTTGCTTCAGCGGCCCGGGGTTCGAAATAGACCTGCTACTATTTGCTGCATGTCATTCCCCTTCTCTCTGTCCAATCTTAAACTGCACTATCATTTAAGGCGTAAAAAGCCCTCATTTTTTTCCAGGCACTCTCTTCTCAATAACACATAATAACATCAATCTTTATTTTTAAATAGAACATTATATTCAGTCTTATATGTGTGCGTCAAAGATTTTTCAGGGCAAAGATACTTTAAATCCACTGCAGCATTGCACTTCGCCGGTTTTACATTTATTGTCCACTTGATGGCGCAGTAGAGCAAATGAAGCACCATGAAGCTTCGGCCCATGAGCGAACCAATTGGATGGAAAGCTTCAATGCTTCATGAAGCTTCATCTCACCATCACTAGTGTAATGTGTGTTGTAAAGTGCAACAAACCAAACAAAGGTAACAAGACTTCAGGCTGCAACAGCTGAGAGAGAGAGCCCTAATTAGAAGTGGGCCATCCTTTATAGCTTCTACAGGCCCCGCCCAGATGGCAGGTACCAGCAGACACTCCCTTCCAGCTCCTCTGTAACTGCAAGAGAGCCGAGTTAGGCATGCAGCTAGACTAACAAGGGTCGTCACATGTGAAATAAATGTATTTAAGAAGTGCTATATCATAAGGACTGTAAAACCTGAATGAATGGATGATACATTTACCCAAAGCATAGACACCATATTATGTGCTGAGTGGATGCCTTTAAGAAATCATGTGGGACCAGTTGATGCTCTACCTGGTCAGTCATTGCAAACGGTCAAATGTAATGTATGCAAATGTTGTATCATTTTGGTCTCTTCAATATATTTGTTGCTGTTGAAAATGTGAAATCACAGCCATTGTGGGGAGAAGGTTTGTGTGTGTGTGTGTGTGTGTGTGTGTGTGTGTGTGTGTGTGTGTGTGTGTGTGTGTGTGTGTGTGTGTGTGCGTGTGTGTGTGTGTGTGTGTGAGTGAAACTGTTTAATTCCCCCCAGGATTCCTGGATTTCCTACACAGTCCTGACCTTTGAGGTCTGGACATTGTAAATGTTTAAATAAAACAAGAGAGAAGTAAAATAGGAACTTTACACCAGATCATGTGATTTTAATTGGCTGTGATCTCATTCACGAGAAAAGTGTGTGTGGGGGTGATATGCACTAATTAAAAACAACACTGATTTATCTGGGAGTCTGATAGTGAGCTGTATCTGTGATACCTTTGATAAAAACTTGATACAAGATATCTCCATACAGAATGCATAAAACCTTCAGCTCGGATCCATCAGGGAGCAGGCATCATTTATGTTTTATAATTAGATTTTAGTTTTCTGTATTGTATAGTGGTGTATCTCAATCTTTGCTGCTGATATTCATTCATTACTGTTAACTCATTGCCACTGGGCCACTTTACAATTAGCTTGGTACTATGGTGTCTCTTTTTATCCATAACTGGGCCCTATTCAACAAGTCCTTATATCTCAAAGCTGCACTAATATTTTTTATATTAATATGTTTTTTCTGTAGAAAATGACTACATGTTGTAATTACTCATAGTGATGACCCCACTGAAAATGATCAGTAACTGTGCACTCCCTTGAAGCTTTTTAGCCTCTTTAAGATCATGGTTTTGGTTGTTCAGCCCTCAACTTTATCGGTGTAGTTAAGTCTCAGTGCTCTTCCTTTCATTCCTTTTATTTTCTGTTTATACAGATTACACAATTCATGTTACCCTCAAAAAAGATGGTACATAACACATGTGTAACAGCTAAACATACTAACATTCAGAATAACACACGGGAAAAAAGCCCCTGTCCTGGGGATCTTTAACTCACACCTCCGGCGGAGCTTTTCAGCCATCCCTGTGGAGGTTGGGGCCATTGAACCTGAGTGGGCGATGTTCAAAACCTCTATTGCTGAAGCTGCGGTGATGAGCTGTGGTCTCAAGGTCTTAGGTGCCTCAAGGGGCGGTAACCCTCGAACACCGTGGTGGACCCCGGTGGTCAGGGAAGCCGTCCGACTGAAGAAGGACTCCTTCCGGGTTATGTTATCCGGGAGGACTCCGGAAACAGTTGCAGGGTATCGAAGGACTAGAAGGGCGGCAGCTTCTGCCGTGTCAGAGGCAAAGCAGCGGGTGTGGGAGAAGTTCGGAGAAGCTATGGAGAAGGACTTTCAGTCGGCACCAAGGTGCTTCTGGAAAACCATCCGGCACCTCAGGAGGGGGAACCATCCAAGCTGTGTACAGCAAGGGTGGGACCCTGCTGACTTCAACTGAGAAAGTTATCGGCCGGTGGAAGGAGCACTTTGAGGAACTCCTGAATCCGACTAACACGCCCTCTATGGTTGAGGCAGAGCTGGAAGCTGATGGGGGATCATCGTCAATTTCCCTGATGGAAGTCACTGAGGTAGTCAAACAACTCCACAGTGGCAAAGCCGCAGGGGTTGATGAGATCCGTCCAGAAATGCTGAAGGCTTTGGGTGTTGAGGGGCTGTCTTGGTTGACACGCCTCGTCAACATTGCGTGGAAGTCTGGGACAGTGCCTAGGGGTTGGCAGACCGGGGTGGTGGTTCCCCTATTTAAAAAGGGGGACCAGAGAGTGTGTGCCAACTACAGGGGTATCACACTTCTCAGCCTCCCTGGTAAAGTCTACTCCAAGGTACTGGAAAGGAGGGTTCGGCCGGTAGTCGAACCTCTGATTGAAGAGGAACAATGCGGATTCCGTCCTGGTCGTGGAACAACGGACCAACTCTTCACTCTCGCAAGGATCCTGGAGGGGGCCTGGGAGTACGCCCATCCGGTCTACATGTGTTTTGTGGATCTGGAGAAGGCGTATGACCGGGTCCCCCGGGTGATACTGTGGGAGGTGCTGCGGGAGTATGGGGTGAGGGGGTCACTTTTGAGGGCCATCCAATTCCTGTACGCCCAAAGCGAGAGTTGTGTCCGGATACTCGGCAGTAAGTCGGACTCGTTTCCCGTGAATGTTGTCCTCCGCCAGGGCTGCGCTTTATCACCAATCCTGTTCGTGATTTTCATGGATAGGATATCGAGGCGTAGTCGTGGAGGAGAGGGGTTGCAGTTCGGTGACCTGAGGATCTCATCGCTGCTCTTTGCAGATGATGTGGTCCTTATGGCATCATCGGTCTGTGACCTTCAACAGTCACTGGATCGGTTCGCAGCCGAGTGTGAAGCGGTTGGGATGAGGATCAGCACCTCCAAATCTGAGGCCATGGCTCTCAGCAGGAAACCGGTGGATTGCCTACTCCGGGTAGGGAATGAGCCATTACCCCAAGTGAAGGAGTTCAAGTACCTCGGGGTCTTGTTCGCGAGTGAGGGGACAATGGAGCGAGAGATTGGCCGGAGAATCGGAGCAGCGGGGGCGGTATTACAGTCACTTTACCGCACCGTTGTGACGAAAAGAGAGCTGAGCCAGAAGGCAAAGCTCTCAATCTACCGGTTGATCTTCGTTCCTACCCTCACCTATGGTCATGAAGGCTGGGTCATGACCGAAAGAACGAGATCACGGGTACAAGCGGCCGAAATGGGTTTTCTCAGACGGGTGGCTGGCGTCTCCCTTAGAGATAGGGTGAGAAGCTCAGCCATCCGTGAGAGACTCGGAGTAGAGCCGCTGCTCCTTTACGTTGAAAGGAGCCAGTTGAGGTGGTTCGGGCATCTAGTAAGGATGCCACCTGGGCGCCTCCTTAGGGAGGTGTTCCAGGCACGTCCAGCTGGGAGGAGACCCCGTGGAAGACCCAGGACTCGGTGGAGAGATTATATCTCCTCACTGGCCTGGGAACGCCTCAGGATCCCCCAGTCGGAGCTGGAGGATGTGGCCCGGAGAAGGGAAGATTGGGGTTCCTTACTGGAGCTGCTGCCCCCGCGACCCGATCCCGGATAAGCGGTAGACGATGGATGGATGGACACGGGAAAAAATAAGTAAACAAATAATAGATCATCATCTCCCATATTATTCAAAGACAAAAAAAAATAAAAAATCTATATAACAATGAAATATCAATAATCATGTAGACTTTGTCCTTTACGGATATTTTTTATCGCAGATTTGCAAATGGAAGGTTGAGGCAGTGTGTAGAGAATTAAGTTCAATAGGACAAAGTATTATGGATTATATTTGGTTACTAATTTCATCCCAAAATGAATGAATGTATGAATGAGTTACATTAAATGCACATAGGTGCCTACATGCTGCTTGCACTCTACACATATACCAGAACAGTCAGAACAGTAAGAACAGTGCCACAATCTGCTCTGGTCCATGACCTTTCTTATATTCAGGTACTGAGTAAAACATTTAAAAAAAAAGTTTTGAAATCTTAAGAAGTGTATATATTAGGTATCCTGTATTCCTAAATTTGAATAAATTATTTCACAGTATCACCTTTTTAAAGATAATTTATCAACTGGATTCCAAACTTGTTCCACTTTTTAAAACCAGGGTAAGCACAAGAAGGAATACAATTTGGATTATCACTGCATAAAAAGAGTATCTACTGGTGATAGAAAATGCTTTACACTATTCCATGTACCAATAATGTTACTCACTATGAAATTGTCTCTAATAGCTGGTCATTGTTTAACATTATTTAAGAATGATACACTCGATAATAATGGCGAGCTACATCCTTGTGATTCAAGGTCTGACTATATTGATTTAGGATCTTATGCCACCCATTCTGAAAGGTTTTTTAATTGTATTGACAAATGATAATATTGAGAGTTTGGTACTGCAAGACCTCCAACTACCACTGGCAGTTGGAGTTTCTCCAATCTCATTTTATTTTTCAAAATACATTTTGTTATGATCCTATGCCAATATATATTTTTTTTATCTACTGGGGATGGTATGACGTAGGGTTTGTATAGGATACAAATAGTATGGAGTATACTCATTTTAACAATCCGTCCCAGCCAGGAAATTGGCCAAGTGCCATCAATCTAAGTAAATCCATTTATGCTAATTAGATCTCTGCTACCTGTGGTAGAGCAGTAGAATTAACATGCATTGATCTTATAACCAGAGAGACTACTGAATTAATTGATTATTTCTAGCTCAGTTGGAATTGATTATTTAGGGTTGCTGAAGTAACAGTATATCATCCGCATACAACTTAATAATATGCTCCCTTTTCTCATTGTTAATTCCATTACCATGTGGGCATGTTCTAATGGCCTGAGCAAATGGTTCAATGGCTATAGAAAAAAAAAGGTTTGGACAGTGCACAACCTTGACGAGTGCTCAATCAGTCACCGTTCAAAATATTGAACATGTATTTCCATTCCATTCGGTCTAAAGCTTTACCCAGCAACTAATAAGACAACCATAAAATCTAGAATATTGTTTTAACATTGAAAGACCCCCCAATAAATGCCTTACATTCGTGTAGTGTACAGCCTTGCACTAAACCTGTTTAATCAAGCCCAATAAAGGTGGATAAAACAGTATAATCTCTTCGTTGAAATCTTAGCCAATATTTTATTTTCCACACATTGCAAACGTATTGGTCTATATGAGCAAGGTTCCTCTTGATTTTTACCTTGCTTTGGTATTGAGCTAATGGAAGCTCTCTGTTTTGACTAATGATGACTTGATTCAGGAAGGAGCGATCTCTGAGGAACGATGAGCGAGTATACACGAGAGCAGCCTTTACGGAAGTCTTTTACCAGCCGACACCACCCTTACTGCAACTGATCGGACTGATCTGATATATCTCAACATCACTGGAGTTTCATACTGCAGTGAAGACATATAACAAATTAAACTCAAGTGCAACACTCCCAAGTTTTATATTTTATTTGTAATATTTATATTTCTGTTTTTGTTTGTTTCACCATCTAGTTAAAAATCTGTTAATTGTAAAAACGGACCACAAACCAATTTCTTTATTCATTCAAAATATTTTTATTTTCATGATCTGTAATTCCTCCCATAGTCTTTTATTAAGGATTCAATTTAATTCAGAGAAAGTGGAAGAGTCTGTCTGTCTGTCTGTCAGCAATAAACACTTTTTGCATTTACATTTTTATTTATCATCATTTCCATATATGAATGAATGATATGAATTACGTCATTTATATTTTCCATGAAACATTTAGCCTAATAAAGAGTTCAAAAGACACTATAATCATATTCTGGGTTATTTAATAATGAATTTACAATTTAGAATATCAATTAATACAGGTGTAATACAGGTGGTGTTGTCAGCCGCATGCCTCGTACTTGTGTGTGTGTGTGGATACTAGAGTATCGTATCTTGTGGGTTGAAATTCTGTGTACTGTATCCTAGGTGTGGGAACTAGATTTACCTTTGGCGTCAATTGATTAGAAGTTCGCAGCGTTTTCTGTTAGGCACGTTAGGGTGCCCCGGCGCTGTTTTATGTGTTCTTTTGTTGTCAAGTTTTCACCGAGTTTGTTTTGTTAGTTTGGCTTTTATGCCTTATTTGCTCTTATGTTAAGAGCCCTCCTTCTGTTCTTTGTGGTGTCGTTAAAAGTAATTGGTTGTCCACCATATTTAATAAATATATCTTATTTTGCCATCAACATCTGGTGTATGTTACTCCCTTTTCCCTCGCTGAGCCGGGGTCGTAACAACAGTATAAAGACAGACTGCAGGTGTTTGTTGAACAGGTAGCAGACTGTTAATTGTTAATGTTAAACTAGCCATGCTAGACTAGGTAACGTTAAAAAACATAAGACTAGGTAACGTTAATGTTATGTTAAAAAGTGGTGGACTGTTAATTAGCATTAAAATAAGGTGTGTGTATCTTAAAAATATTAATGTGACATTTTAGTACGGTTCCAGAAATGCCTCAGGTAGGCCTGCGCAATATGGACCAAAAAAATCATATCTCTGTATTTTTAGGCTGAATGGAGATAAACAATATATATCTCAACATTTTCAATGAAGTGGGATAAATGTTCAGTTGTAAGTCAAAGCTACATGTCACATTTCATGAGCACCTTTATTAAAATCTATATCATATTATATGACATGGTTAAACTACGTTTGAGACAATAAACTCTGCAATTTAACCATACAACAATTTATTGTTCTGGATTACTCATCCAAAGTGTAATTACTGTGTTAAACAGACCAGACCTTTAAATGAAGAACATGACCACAGCCTCAAATGACGGTCTGATCAGCTGCAGCCATTATTC
The DNA here is from genome assembly GCF_900634415.1 of Cottoperca gobio. Taxonomy (NCBI): domain Eukaryota; kingdom Metazoa; phylum Chordata; class Actinopteri; order Perciformes; family Bovichtidae; genus Cottoperca; species Cottoperca gobio. Next base: position 2,153,265 of record NC_041359.1, read on the forward strand.
ATATACAACGTGTATTCAAACGGTTTTGTCTCGTCCTATATCTCGTTTGAAAGTGATATCGATACACATTAGACCTCAGAATTTGCAACGTCACAAATAAATGAAACCAATCAACAGTAAGATTTGAATGTGAGAAAGGAGTGCAAATACATATATACATATTGAAATGTGAGGTTATCTTACATTAACTCTTAAACAATGTTTTAAATGAAATGAAAAACAAAAACGTGGACAATATGTAAACCTATGAAATGTAAAAGTAAAGACATAAATAACATGACAGAGTGGGCCTGTGCAAGTGTTAACAGCTCAGCCCAGTATGGGCTCAAAGTGTTGCAGGTGAAGCTGCTGCAGGTCCTCCATCATGCCACCACAGCATATGCTTCACATACTGCTTGACATACTGTTGTGCTGTGTGTAGCAGATTGTAATCTTTAATATAAGACGTTTTGTATCGATGCATCTCAATGAGACTCAAAGCATAGATTTTAGAATATCTTGTTTGGTATCAAACTATATCATTATACATGTGGTATAACATATATATAATTGGCCAACAATATGGCAATAATAACTATGTCTTTACAAGCCAGTATCAATAAAACAGCCATGGTAAGAACACCAACTAGCTTCCCTTGTCTAACTTGTGTTCTCCTCGTTTTTCTGTCTTTAGTTGTCTTCCTGTTTTATTTTGGTAGAATCTCCCTTGTCACTCGTTTCAGATACTTCACTTCCTGCTTTTGTGTGTTTCCCGCCTGTGTGATTACAGGCTCTGATCACTTTCACCTGTTCCTAATCACCTTCCTCTACTTGTGTATTTAGTCTCCGCTTCCTCCTTTGTCTGTGCCAGTTTGTCTTCTCTGTTCTAGTGAGCGTTCCAGCAGTTCTCCTAATGTTAAACTAGTTCTTGTTACCTTGCCGTGTCAATAATGTATGTTTAGTCAAGTGTTTTTGTTACTCCGTTCTGTCTTTTTCTGACCTTTTTGTCTGTTTCCTGCTGATGCCAGAGCAACACTCTGATACCCATCACACGTAACTTAGCTTGTTAACGCCTATTTATCAAAAGTATAATCAAGTGACACCAAATAAACAACTCGTGACTAAAGTCATGTGGAAATCTAAATTCAGGTTTGCTTGATTCACGGGTACACTGGACAAACGTCTGTGTGTCACTGTACTTTTCCACCAGCATGATGTTTGCCCCCAACAGGAAAGTAGTGCGCAGCATAGTGTTTATTAATTGGACTGCATTTTATAGACCGGTGTTTTAATACTCTGCCCCCCCCCCCCCTCATGTATGTACATTATTGTATTGTAGTCGAGTACAAGAAAACCTTAACTGTGAGCTAAACATATTAATGAATTGTATACATGCATATAAATAGTTGTCATGCTATTTAGTGACTGGAACTGGCTATCATACTGTTCAGATCAAATTGGTTATTTTATCAAGATGTTTCATTTTTTCCCATCAAACTGAAGAAATGTGGGCTTCAGACAGTGGTCAGTCTTATTTATGATAACCTCATTAATGCTGCATCAAAGAACAGGAAAAAGCAAAAGGCTAACAAATGCCAAATGGCAAAGCAGAGCATGAAGTGTGAGATCAGTCTTTTTACCACTGGCTGAGCATTAGGTTTCATGGTACATTTCTCCCTGTCATGTTTGTCTCTGGCAGATGGAAATGTTATTAAATCCCCTGCTCCGCAGCACTGATTGATCTGATCAACAAATAAGACATTACTCAGATACCATTCATCATCGCATGCCTGCACACACAGCAAAACATCTCCATTTACCACTTCAAGTAGAGAACCTGCCATGTGCTGGGTGAAAGAGTGAGAATGCAAGTGTGCAGACACGTATGGCTGGCTGTATGTCTTGTGTATTTATATATATATATACGGTATATATATAGGAGCACTTGAACACATCCACGTTCCTGAGATGCATTGACTAAAGAGCAGTTAGCTCGACTCACTTGTAAATCACATTTGCTAACCCAATAATATATATAATATAATGTAAATAATAAAACTTCAATAGCTTAGACGCTATGATGACACATATAGAAGTTATTTGCATCGAATACACAAATAATCGAGAGAATTATGAATGCAAGCTGAAAAAACATGCATGCGCACTTTGATCCTGTATTCTGTAACGTTAACGACAAATAGCAAAACTCTTCTCTGCCTTTGAAATGCTATTTGTTCTGTATGCAAATTGATATTCCACACTGGAAATGTGCGCAGTTGGATTTGAACATCAGAGCTCAGTCTTTAGTACCAAAACTGTTTCAAACTGTGGGATCAAATTACTTTAAAGAATTAAAACATTTCTCAAATATCACGATGGCTTTACTGGGGCAGCAGGACAGTGTGTGTGTGGGATTGATTCAAAATAAGCCAGAGTGTGTGTATTCATAGTAATAAAGAGTCTTGTCATGCAATGCATTGGGGTGTGCCTTATTGATGTGATTTTGGACACATATGATATCTCTTTAAGAATTATTGGTATGTTTGGGTTCTAAGGGACGGTAAAATCCAAACTAATTTGAATTAATCTCTAGGTATTCAGTGCAGATATGTGCTCAGGATGCACTTAGTTTAGCACTGACTGAAAGCAAGGAGAACCTGCAACAAACAAAAAGCGGGTCTACAGCCATGCGAAGGCTCTGTGAGGGACAACCATCCAACAGTTGTTGAGATATTTAATTCAAATCAAAAGTGTCAATGTCAAGCTGACACTTTAAAGAAAAGTTATGGAATGGAATGGAAGTCTTTCGTCATCTGGGACACATGAATGTCTGTACAAAGTGTTATGGCAATTTATCCATTAGGGGTTGAGATACATGTCTGCCTAATTTTAACAAGTTCAGAGAGATATTTACATATTTTCTCCCCCACCCAAATGTTTTTTAAACTTAAATGCCGACTCAATCTGCGTTCTCTTCCGGTTTTTTCAAAGTTAACTAATCATGTGAATAATGTGAACGCCAACACTAGCTTAGACAACGTTAGCTGTGCTATGTTTGGAAATACCTGAAAGGGATAGTTTGGATGTTTTTGAAGGTCGTACCTATCCATAGTGTTAGCTACAACGTCATTATGCAAAGACCTACAGTATGTTACGTGGGGAAAAAGCTATTTCAAGTCCAAAGTTTGAATGTTCTGATTTGAATACATAAGGAACAAAATACCAAAAATACTAAGGCGGCCAAGACGCTCTGACTGAGCGTTTGGGTTGTAATAAAGAGGGTACCAAGAAGATACTAAAATAAAATGTTAAAGATTTTTGCACAATTATTCCTCTGACCGCCGCTGAAATCATATAGACGACAGTTGCCATATTATACATTATTACCATATAAGGTCATTTTTTAATATCATGCTTTTCCATTGCGCATTGTTTGTGATTAGAGCTGCCACATAGTCAGGAAAACAGCTTCTGATTGGTCAACAGACTCAACCTGAGCCATTAGGAATTGCCGGTGGATGGATAACCACAACAATAACTGTTTAACACCGAAAAACAATTCAATAATCACAGAAAACAGTCATCATTGAATTTATTTTACAAAGTCTCTAAAAAGACACTTCATTTTAAGGCTGGATTACAAAGCTTCTGAAAGGGATATGATTGCTCCAGAGCCGGCACAACAGTTAGCTTTTCAGCAAAATAAGTAAGTCAGTAAGAAGCAGCGTTCCAGAGATATTTATTGAGTTGTATAGGACATTCTTCTTCCTTCGAGTGAAGTATTAGCGTGGGTGTATTTTAGCATTTTAAAGCACATTGGTCAAATTGGATTAGAGACTTGCAGTAGCAGTAAATAATTCAATGCACAACACGCATTATAAACAAATGAAAACATTTTAAATTGGCACAGGACATGGTGAAGGTTGTCGATCCCGCTCTATGCTCTGTGAATCTTTTTAAATGTTCCATCATTTCGAGTAACTTCATCAAACAAATGCATTATTGATATGCTTGTTAACACATACAATGAGATTACATATGACAGTCTGGCAGATCATGTTGGAACGCTGGCTGTCCTCGTGTTACAAACTGGTTTCCTCTTCAGAACAGGTAGAAATGAAAACAATATGAAAATCTGATAAAGGAATAGAATAATTGTTTTAAATTTCAATTTCAATGAATACAAATGGATGTATAACTTAATCCTCAGTACAGAGTGTGTGTGTGTGTGTGTATATATGTATGTGTGTGAGATAGATGGCTCCCACTTGAAACATTGTGGCTCAAGGCCGGCCATCTTCTGTGCCTGCCATTTTTCCGACGGACCATTATTCCGAAACCCCAATAGAAAAGGTCACATTAGTTTAAAAGCCCGTTTGTCAGGCTCCTGAGGTCTGTCGTATGGGAGAAGTAAAAAACAAAGAAAAAAGATCACAATGTGCACAAATCTGGTAAAGTTACAGTAGCTGAAACAACAGAGATTGTTTTTCAGATGTGGTCATCAAACTTTACCATGTATACAGAATGTTAGTGAACCCTGACCTGTCAGCTAAGAACAAGGCTTCTTACACTCCACACTCTGCTGGACATCAACACACATGGCACGTTTGAGCAGGGGCTCTCTCAGGAAGGAGTTCCTCCATGACATACTCCACAGCCCTTAAGATATGTCAGTGTTGTTCTCTCTTGCGTCAAGGAGCCTCTTGAGCATATCTTGAATATTAAGGCCAATTTCAGCTTTTTTTTCCTGCCTGAGAGATATAATAAGGCAATACCTTTAACCTTAGGATAAGGTAAGTAGAGGTAAGTGTACCATAAACACATTTCTTTCACAGGTTTCTTTCCAGCTCATTAACTATCATCAACAATCACTAGAGCTAACTTGAACAGGCTTCTTTAAGTATCAGTGATGACACAACGTATAACCTGAACAAGTGTCTCTGCTTATGTGAAACTTGGACAATTACCAGGCAGTTGGGTGTTATGTGCATTACAACAGGCTTCAGAAACTTCGAGCACAACTTGCAGATGGAATTTGTCATTTACAAAATAAATAATAACTAAGACAGTTGACAATGATGTAACAAGTAGCGCTTAATGAAAAAAGGAACAAACATAGCACATTAGTGGCAGAAGCATATCCCAACTATTGTACCTCATCATACAGGAGGAAGATGGAGAAATTCTCTGTCTGGAGGAGGAGAGTGAAGGTGGAGAAGACTGGAAATCTGAACCTCATTTGTTTTTCATCTGTGAATAAAAAAAAGTCCAGGTTGAGCGTATTACATAAGTTTACATTTCAGGCTATATGAGACCTACTTGATGAATTGTAATACATACCGCTGCAGAAACACCTCCACACTCAACTATAGATTGTAAATGGGAATTGAATCGGATCCAGACACCTGCAATACATGGTGATTTATAATCTTACACGTGGTCATAGACTCATCACTGCACAGCATTACACTAAATGGATAGGTCATTGAAAGCATACATGATTAAACTCACCTCCAAAAACCTCTGCCCAGCCTTGATGGCAGTGTTGTGTATGATGTCACAGGGGAACAAATGGGTGCTGGAAAGTATGGAAAACCAAAAATATATAGAAAGACATTTATTAGGATGAACAATCATATTTTCACCACAAATATATAGAAAATACAGTACTGAAACCAAAACAACAAGCGTACACTCACCCATACAAAGACAAAAGCTCACCCAGGCCAAGCTACTCCCACACCTTCTGACTCCCTTACAAAATAAAATAAATACATACAGTAAATGTAAATGTACACTTATAAAGATATTTCAATTGATTTACTTTTCATCTATACTACATTAAAGATAAATCATGTCCATATCTCAAATATAGTTAGAAGCAAGAGCGGGTTGTTTGAAGGTAAGTCAAAAGAGATGCCTTAAAGAAATGAAAAGAGGTCATGGATCAGAGTGAACTGAGCAGGTAGCTTCAGTCAGATGGAGTTTTAAACTTAAAGGCACATTGCACAATTTCTTTAGAGATTCAAGGAACAAATAAGAAAATATTCTCAGAATGCCTTAGCTTATACGATAAGCTATATGAAATAAACAATTGTTTTAAGTAAGACTGATAGTTAAAGAAAATACATTTAAAATAAACTACAGCTGCTGAAAGTGTCTTCTAGATTTAGCAGTTGAAACAGTGATATTGATCATGATGGGTTGAGATGAAGAAGATTTGACTCTGTCGGCCTCATTTCTGATGGGGATGACAAGGAGTACAGAGAGCTGACACAGGACTTTGCCCTCTGGTGCCAGAGAAACCACCTCCTGCTCAACACAGGGAAGACCAAGGAGCTGGTGGTGGACTTTATGAGGCACCATCATTCTCCCCCAACACCAGTGAACGTCCTGGGAATGGACATTGAGATTGTAAAATCTTACAAGTAACTGGGTCTTCACCTGAACAATAAACTGGTCAGATAACTCTGCTGCTCTGTTTAAGAAGGGACAGAGCAGCTTTATCTGCTGAGAAGACTGAGATCTTTTGGAGTGTAGGGGCACTCCTTAAGACCTTCTTTGACTCTGTGGTGGCATCTGCTATTTTTTATGGAGTAGTCTGCTGGGGCAGCAGCATCTCAGCTGCTGACAGGAAGAGACTGAACAGACTGGTTAAGAAGTCCAGCTCTGTCCTGGAGAGCCCTCTGGACACTGTGGAGGTGGTGGGAGACAGGAGAATGACGACCAGTCTGTCCTCTCTATTGGACAACATGTC